>NW_027523487.1:0-46875 GCF_052094955.1 Ictidomys tridecemlineatus | reverse complement strand
GTGTATAAATGCCACATTTTTTTTATCCATTCGTCTATTGAAGGGCATCTAGGTTGGTTCCACAGTCTTCCTATTGTGAATTGTGCTGCTATGAACATCGATGTAGCAGTGTCCCTGTAGCATGCTCTTTTTAGGTCTTTAGGGAATAGACCCAGAAGGGGGATAGCTGGGTCAAATGGTGGTTCCATTCCCAGCTTTCCAAGAAATCTCCATACTGCTTTCCAAATTGGCTGCACCAATTTGCAGTCCCACCAACAATGTACAAGTGTACCCTTTTCCCCACATCCTCGCCAGCACTTATTGTTGTTTGACTTCGTGATGGCTGCCAATCTTACTGGAGTGAGATGGTATCTTAGGGTGGTTTTGATTTGCATTTCTCTGACTGCTAGAGATGGTGAGCATTTTTTCATGTACTTGTTGATTGATTGTATGTCCTCCTCTGAGAAGTGTCTGTTCAAGTCCTTGGCCCATTTGTTGATGGGATTATTTGTTATCTTATTGTCTAATTTTCTGAGTTCTTTATATACTCTGGATATTAGGGCTCTATCTGAAGTGTGAG
The DNA here is from genome assembly GCF_052094955.1 of Ictidomys tridecemlineatus. NCBI lineage: Eukaryota > Metazoa > Chordata > Mammalia > Rodentia > Sciuridae > Ictidomys > Ictidomys tridecemlineatus. The sequence goes on along the minus strand of NW_027523487.1, from coordinate 46,316 downwards.
GAGTAAAGATTTGTTCCCATGATGTAGGCTCCCTATTTACCTCTCTTATTGTTTCTTTTGCTGAGAAAAAACTTTTTAGTTTGAGTAAGTCCCATTTGTTGATTCTAGATGTTAACTCTTGTGCTATGGGTGTCCTATTGAGGAATTTGGAGCCCGACCCCACAGCATGTAGGTCGTAGCCAACTTTCTCTTCTATCAGATGCCGTGTCTCTGATTTGATATCAAGCTCCTTGATCCATTTTGAGTTAACTTTTGTGCATGGCGAGAGAAAGGGATTCAATTTCATTTTGTTGCATATGGATTTCCAATTTTCCCAGCACCATTTGTTGAAGATGCTATCCTTCCTCCATTGCATGCTTTTAGCCCCTTTATCAAATATAAGAAAGTTGTAGTTTTGTGGGTTGGTTTCTGTGTCCTCTATTCTGTACCATTGGTCCACCCGCCTGTTTTGGTACCAGTACCATGCTGTTTTTGTTACTATTGCTCTGTAGTATAGTTTGAAATCTGGAATCGTTATACCACCTGATTCACCTTTCCTGCTTAGTATTGTTTTTGCAATTCTGGGTCTTTTATTCTTCCATATGAATTTCATGATTGCTTTCTCCATTTCTATAAGAAATGCCGTTGGGATTTTGATTGGCATTGCATTAAACCTATAGAGAACTTTTGGTAATATCGCCATTTTGATGATGTTAGTTCTGCCTATCCATGAACAGGGTATATTTTTCCATCTTCTAAGGTCTTCTTCAATTTCTCTCTTTAGGGTTCTGTAGTTTTCATTGTATAAGTCTTTCACCTCTTTTGTTAGGTTGATTCATCAAGCAAACTCTTCTCAAGTTCAAGACTCTAATAGACCACCATACAATAATCATGGGAGACTTCAACACACCTCTCTCACCACTGGACAGATCTTCCAAACAAAAGTTGAATAAGGAAACTATAGAACTCAATAACACAATTAACAACCTAGACTTAATTGACATATATAGAATATACCACCCAACATCAAGCAGCTACACTTTTTTCTCAGCAGCACATGGATCCTTCTCAAAAATAGATCATATATTATGTCACAGGGCAACTCTTAGACAATATAAAGGAGCGGAGATAATACCATGCATCTTATCTGATCATAATGGAATGAAACTAAAAATCAACCATAAAAGAAGCAAGGAAAAATCATGCATCACTTGGAGAATGAACAATAGGTTACTGAATGATCAATGGGTTTTAGAAGACATCAAGGAGGAAATTAAAAAATTCTTAGAGTATAATGAAAACACAGACACAACATATCGGAATCTATGGGACACATTGAAAGCAGTTCTAAGAGGAAAATTCATTGCTTGGAGTTCATTCCTTAAAAAAAGAAAAAACCAACAAATAAATGATCTCATACTTCATCTCAAAATTCTAGAAAAAGAAGAGCAAAACAACAGCAAAAGAAGTAGAAGGCAAGAAATAATTAAAATCAGAGCTGAAATTAATGAAATCGAAACAAAAGAAACAATTGAAAAAATTGACAAAACGAAAAGTTGGTTCTTCAAAAAGATAAATAAAATTGACAGACCCTTAGCCATGCTAGTGAAGAGAAGAAGAGAGAGAACTCAAATTACTAGCATAAGGAATGAAAAAGGCAAGATCACGACAGACACTTCAGAAATACAGAAGATAATCAGAAATTATTTTGAATCCTTATACTCCAATAAAATAGAAGATAGTGAAGGCATCGATAAATTTCTTAAGTCATATAATCTGCCCAGATTGAGTCAGGAGGATATAGACAACCTAAACAGACCAATATCAATTGAGGAAATAGAAGAAACCATCAAAAGATTACCATCTAAGAAAAGCCCAGGACCTGATGGGTTTACAGCAGAGTTTTACAAAACCTTTAAAGAGGAACTAATACCAATACTTTTCAAGCTATTCCAGGAAATAGAAAAAGAGGGAGAACTTCCAAATTCATTCTACGAGGCCAACATCACCCTGATTCCGAAACCAGACAAAGACACTTCAAAGAAAGAAAACTACAGACCAATATCTCTAATGAACCTAGATGCAAAAATCCTCAATAAAATTCTGGCAAATCGGATACAAAAACATATCAAAAAAATTGTGCACCATGATCAAGTAGGATTCATCCCTGGTATGCAAGGGTGGTTCAATATACGGAAATCAATAAATGTTATTCACCACATCAATAGACTTAAAAATAAGAACCATATGATCATCTCGATAGATGCAGAAAAAGCATTCGACAAAGTACAGCATCCGTTTATGTTCAAAACTCTCGAAAAACTAGGGATAACAGGAACATACCTCAACATTGTAAAAGCAATTTATGCTAAGCCTCAGGCTAGCATCATTCTGAATGGAGAAAAATTGAAGGCATTCCCTCTAAAATCTGGAACAAGACAGGGATGCCCTCTCTCACCACTCCTGTTCAACATAGTTCTCGAAACACTGGCCAGAGCAATTAGACAGACGAAAGAAATTAAAGGCATAAAAATAGGAAAAGAAGAACTTAAGTTATCACTATTTGCAGATGACATGATTCTATACCTAGCAGACCCAATATGGTCTACAAAGAAACTGTTAGAGCTAATAAATGAATTCAGCAAAGTGGCAGGTTATAAAATCAACACGCATAAATCAAAATGTGCTATTTGTACCAATCCTTCTGCACCCCAGTCTCCAACCTCTGCTCTGTGTAACAGGTCTTCTGCACCCCAGTTCCCAAACTCTGCTCTCTTTAACAGGCCTTCTGCACCCCAGTCTTCTACCTCTTCTCTCTGCAACGATCCTTCTGCACCTCAGTCTCTAACCTATGCTCTCAGCAACAGTCCTTCTACACCCCAGTCTCCAACCTCTGCTCTCTGCAACGATCCTTCTGCATCCCAGTTTCCAACAACTTCTCTCTGCAAAAGTCCTTCTGCATCCCAGTCTCCAACCTCTGCTCTCTGCTACATTTCTTCTGCACACTAGTCTCCAACCTGTGCTCTCTGTAACTGTCCTGCTGCACCCCAGCCTCCAAACTCTGCTCTCATTAGCGATCCTTCTGCACCTCATTCTCCAACCTCTGCTCTCTGCAGCGATCCTTCTGCAACCCAGTCTCAAAACTTTCCTCTCTGTAACATTCCTTCTGCACCCCAGGATCCAACATCTGCTCTCTGTAACTATCCTCAGTCTGAAACCTCTGCTCTGTGCAACAATCCTTCTGCACCCCAGTTTTCAAACTTTGCTCTCTGTAACAGTCCTTCTGAACCTCAGTCTCCAAAATGCTCTCTGTAAGATCCTTCTGCAACCCTGTCTCCAAACTGTGATATCTGTAACAGTGCTTCTGCACCCCAGTCTCCAAACATTGCTCTAACAGGCCTTCTGCACCTCACTCTCCAAACTCTGCACTCTGTAACAGGGCTTCTGCACTCCAGTCTCAAACCACTGTTCTTTACATCAGTCCTTCTTCACCCATGTCTCCAACCTCTGCGCTATGTAACAGTCGTTCTATACTGCAGTCTCCAACTTCTGCTCTCTGCAACTATCATTCTGAACCTCAGTCTCCAACATCTGCTCTCTGCAACAGTCCTTCTACACCCCAGTCTCCACCCTCTGATCTCTGTAACAGTCTTTCTGAACCTCAGTCTCAAACCTCTGTTCTTTCTATCAGACCTTCTGCACCCCAGGCTTCAACCTCTGCTCTATGTAACCGTCCTTCTGCACCCCAATCTCTAACCTCTGCTCTATGCAACAGTCTTTCTGCACCCCAGTCTCCAAACTCTGCACTCTGCAACATTCCTTCTGCACCCCAGTATCCTACCTCTGCTTTCTAACAATTCTTCTGCACCTCAGTCTCCAAACTCTGCTGTTTGCAATGGTCCTACTGCACCCCAGTCTCCAAACTCTGTTCTCTGCATAAGTCTTTCTGCCACACAGTCTCCAATATCAGCTCTAAGTTACAGTCCTTTTGTAAAGCAGTCTCTAAACTTTGTTCTCTTTAACGGTCCTTATGCACCCCAGTCGCCAACTTTGCTTTCTGTATCAGTTCTTCTGCACCCCAGTCTTCAACCTCTGCTCTCTGCAACAGTCTTTCTGCACCACAGTCTCGACCTTCTGCTCTCTACAACATTTCTTCTGCACCTTAGTCTCCATTTGTCCTCTCTGTAACTGTCCTTCTGCACCTTCTTCTTCATCCTTCGCTCTCTGTAACGATCATTCTGCACCACAGTCTGAAACCTATGCTCTCTCCAAGGATCCTTATGCACGTCAGTCCCCAAACTCTGCTATCTGGAATTATCCTTCTGCACCTCAGTCTCCAAACTCTGCTCTCTGTAACAGGCCACTTGCACCCCAGTCTCAAACCTCTTCTCTCTACAATGACCCTCTGCACCTCAGTCTCCAACCTCTGCTCTCTGCAACAGTCCATTGCACCCCAGTTTCCAACCTCTGCTCTCTGTAAGATCCTTCTGAACACCAGTATCCAACCTCTGCTGTCTGTAAAAGTCGTTCTACACCTCATTCTCCAACCTCTGCTCTCTGAAGAATTTCTTCTGCACCCAAGTCTCCAAAACCTTTTCTCTGCAATAGTCCTTCTGCACCCTAGTCTCCAAAATCTGCTCTTCGTAACAGTCTTTCTATACCGCAGTCCCCAAACTCTGCTCTCTGTAATGGTACTTCTGCACCCCAGTCTCCAACCTCTGCTCTCTGTAACAGTCCTTCTACACCTCAGTCTCCAACCTCTGCTCTCTGCAAAAGTCTTTCTTCCCCCCATTCTCAAAAATCTGCTCTCTGCAACAGTCCTTCTACACCCAAGTCTCCAACCTCTACTCTCTGCAAAGATCCTTCTGCACCCCAGTCTCCAACATCTGCTCTCTGTAACAGTCCTTCTGCACTCCAGTCTTCAACAGCTGGTCTCTATAAGATCCTTTTGCAGCCCAGTTTCCAAACTCTGCTCTTTGTGGCATTCCTTCTGCACCCCAGTCTGCAAGCTCTACTGTCTGTAACAGTCCTTCTGTACCGCAGTCTCCAAACTCTGCTCTCTCTAATGATCCTTCTGCACCTCAGTCTCCGACCTCTGCTCTCTTTAACAGGCCTTCTACACCCCAGTTTTCAAACTCTGCTCTCTGTAAAAGTTCTTCTGAACCCCAATCTCCTAAGTCTGCTCTCTGTAACACTCCTTCTGCCCCCCAGTCTCCATCGTCTGCTCTGTGTAAGAATCCTTCTGCACCCCAGTCTCCAACCTCTCCTCTCTGTAAAAGTCCTTCTGCAACTCAGTCTCCAAACTCTGCTCTCTGTAAGGATCCTTCAGCACCTCAGTCTCCAAAACCTGCTCTCTGAAACAGGCCTTCTGCACCCCAGTCTCCAACCTCTGCTCTCTGGATCAGTGCTTCTGCAGCCCAGTATCCTACATCTGCACTCTGTAACAATCCTTCTGCACCCCAGTCTACAAACTCTGCTCAATGCAATAGTTCTTGTACACTCCAATCTCCAACCTCTACTCTCTGCAACATTCCTTCTGCACCCCAGTATCCAACATATGATCTCTGCAACAGTTTTTCTCCACCCCAGTCTCCAAACTCTGATCTCTGTAACAGTTTTTCTGCAGTTCAGTCTCGAAATTTTGCTCTATGCAACAGTCCTTCTGCACCTTAATCTCCCAACTCTGATCTCTCCCAGAGTTTTTCTACACCCACGTCTCCAAACTCTGCTTTCTTAAACAGTCCTTCTGCACCTCAGTCTGCAAATTTTGCTCTCTGCAACAGTCCGTCTGGACCTTAATCTCCAACCTCTGCTCTATGCAAGAGTCCTTCTAAACCCAAGTCTCCAAACTCTGCTCTCTTAAACAGTCCTTCTGCACCTCAGTCTCCAAACTCTGCTCTCTGCAACGGTCTTTCTGCACCTCAGTCTTCTACATCTACTCTCTGTAACAGTCATTCTGCACCTCAGTCTCCAACCCCTTCTCTGTGTAAGTTCCTTCTGAAAACCAGTCTCCAAACTCTGTTTTCTGTAACAGTCCTTCTGCACCCCAAACTCCAAACTCTGATCTGTGTAACAGATCCAACCTCTTCTCTCTTTAAGAGTTTTTGTGCACCCCAGTCTCCACACTCTTCTCTCTGCAACGATCTTTCTGCACCCACTTCTCCAAACTCTGCTCTCCGCCACAGTCCTTCGGCACCCAAGTTTCCAAAGTCTTCTCTCTGTATTATCCGTCTGAACCCCAGTTTCCAAACTCTTCTCTCTGTAACATTCATGCTGCACCCCAGTCTCCAAACTCTACTCTCTGCAATGGTCCCTCTGCACAGAAGTCTCCAATCTCTGTTCTCTACAAGAGTTCTTCTGTACCACAGTCTTCAACCTCTATTCTCTTTAATGGTCCTAATTCACTCCAGTCCTCAACCTCTGCTTTCTGTATCAGTCCTTCTGCAACATAGTCTCCAAACTCTGCTCTCTGTAAAAGTCCTTCTGCATCTCACTCTGAAACCTCTGCTCTCTGCAACAGTCCGTCTGCACCCCAGTCTTCAACATTGCTCTCTGCAAAAGTCCTTCTGCCCCCCAGTCTCCAAATCTGCTCTCTGCCACAGTCCTTCTTCACCCCAGTCTCCAAACTCTGCTCTCTTTAACAGTCCTTCTTTACTGCAGTCTCCAAACTCTGCTCTCTGTAATGATCAGTCTGTTCCCCAGTCTCCGAACTCTGCTTTCTCTATCAGTTTTTCTTAACCCAATCTCCAAAATCTGCTCTCTGTAACTTTCTTTCTGCAACTCAGACACAAACTTCTGCTCTCTGCAACAGTCTTTCTGCGTTCCAATATCCAACTTCTGCTCTTTTCTACAGTCCTTCTGCACCTCAGTGTCTAAGCTCTGCTCTCTGTAAGATACTACTGAAACCCTGTCTCCAAACTGTGATTTCTGCAATGGTCGTTCTGCACCCGAGTCTCCAACCTCTGTTCTCTATAACAGTCCTTTTGCACCTCACTCTGCAACCTCTGCTCTCTGCAACAGTCTTTCTGCACCCCGGTGACTAAACTCTGCTCTCTGAAACAGTCCTTCTGCACCACATGATCCAACATCTGCTCTCTGCTACATTCCTTCTTCACCTCAGTCTGCAACCTCTGCTCTCTGCAATACTCAATCTGAACCCAAGTCTCCAATCTCTGCTCTATCCAACAGTCCTTTTGCACCACAGACTCCAACATCTGCTCTCTAAAAGAGTTCTTCTTCATTCCAGTCTTAAACCTCAGCTCTCTGCCACAATCTTTCTGCACCCAGATCACCAACATCTGCTTTCTGTATCAGCCCTTCTGCACCCCAGGCTTCAACCTCTGCTCTCTGTAACCAGTCCTTATGCACCTCATTCTCAAACCTCTACTTTCGAAGCAGTCCTTCTCGACCCTAGTCTCCAACCTCTTCTCTCGGCAACAGTCCTTCTGGACGCCAATATTCAACCTCTACTCTCTGCAATAATCCTTCTACACCCCAGTCTTCCATCTCTGCTCTCTGTAACAGGCCTTATGCACCCCAGTATAAAACCTATGCTCTCTTTAAAAGTCCTTCTGCACCTCAGTCTAAAACCTCTGCTCTCTGTAACAGTCCTTCTGTACCACAGTCTCCAACCTCTGCTTTCTGTAAGATCCTTTTGCAACCCAGTCTTTAACCTCTGCTCTCTGTAACTGACCTTCTGCACCCCATTCTCCAAGCACTGCTCTCTGTAACAGGACTTCTGCACCTCAGTCTGAAAACTCTGCTCTCTGCAAAGAACCTTGTGCATCCCAGTCTCTAAATTCTTCTTTCAGTAACAGTCCTTCTGCACCTCAGTCACCAATCTCTGCTCTCTGTAACAGTCCTTCTGCACCCCAGTCACCAAACTCTGCTTTCTGTCACGGTCCATCTGCACCCCAGTCTGCAACCCCGGCTCTCTGTAAAAATCCTTCTGCACCTCAGTCTCCAACCTCTGCTCTCTGCAACCATCTTTTTACACACCAGTCTCCAAACTCTGCTCTTTGAAAAAGTCTTTCTGCACCCCAGTCTCAAACCTCTGCTCTCTGTATCAGTCCTCGTGTAGTGCAGTCTCCAAAATCTGCTCTCTGTAACGGTCTTTCTGCACCCCAGTCTCCAACCTCTGCTTTCTGTATCAGTCCTTCTGCACCCCAGTCTCCAACCTCTGCTCTTTGTAACAGTCCTTCTTAACCTCAGTCTCCAAACTCTGCTCTCTGGCACAGTCCTCCTGCACCAAAGTCTCAAATATCTACTTCCTGCAACATTCCTTCCTCACCTCAGTCTCTAACCTCTACTCTCTGTAACAGTCCTTCTGCACCTCAGTCTCCAACATTTTCTCTTTGTATAATTTTTCTGCAACCCAGTCTCCAAACTCTGCCCTCTGTAACAGTCCTTCTGCACCCCTTCTCAAAATTATGTTCTCTGTAACAGTCCTTTTGCACCCCAGTCTCAATACTCTGCTCTCTACAACGGTCATTCTGCACCCCAGTCTCCATCCTCTGCTCTCTACAAAAGTCCTTCTCGACCCCAGTCTCCAAACTCTGCTCTTTGTAACAGTCCTCCTGTTGTGCAGTCTCCAAAATCTGCTCTCTGTAACAGTCCATCTGAACCCCAGTCTCCAAACTCTGCTCTCTGTAACAGTCCTTCTGCACCTAAGTCTCCAAACTCTTCTCTCTGCAACAGTCCTTCTGCACCTCAGTCTGAAAACTCTGTTCTCTGCAAAGACCCTTCTGCACCCCAGTATCCAACCTCTGCTCTCTGTAACAGTCCTATTGTACCTCAGTCTCCAAAACTCTGCTCTCCGTAAGATCCTTCTGCAACCCTGTCTCCAAACCCTGCTCTGTAACAGTTTTTCTGCACCACAGCCTCCAACCTCTGCTCTCTCTAACAGGCCTTTTGCACCTAATTCTCCAAACTCTTCTCTCTGTAACAGTGCTTCTGCAGCTCAGTCTACAAACTTTGCTCTCTGCAACAGTCCTTCTGCTCCCCAGTATCCAACATCTGCTCTCTGCAAAAATCCTTCTGTACCAAATCTCCAACCTTTGCCTATTTAACAGTCCTACTGTAACGCAGTCTCCAAACTCTGCTCTCTGCAACAGTCCTTCTGCAACCAAATCTTCAACCCGTGCTCTCCATAGCAGTCCTTCTAAACCCCAGTGTCCAGCCTCTGCTCTCTGCAACAGTCCCTCTGCAACCCAGTCTCCAAACTTTGCTCTCTGTAACAATCCTTCTGCACCTCTGTCTTCAACCTCTGCTCTCTGCAAAGGTCCTTCTACACCACAGTCTCCAAATACTACTCTCTGTATATGTACTTCTGAACCCCTTCTCCAAACTCTGCTCTCCGTAATAGGTCTACTGCACTGCAGTCTCCAACCTCTGTTCTTTATAACAATCCTTCTGCACCCCAGTCCACAAACTCTGCTCTTTGCAACAGTATTTAAGCACCCCAGTCTCCTAGATGTGCTCTCTGCAAAAGACCTTCTGCATCTCAGTCTGAAAACTCTGTTCTCTACAACGATCCTTCTGCATCCCAGTCTCCAACCACTGCTCTCTTTAACAGTCCTGAAGCACATTGGTCTACAACTCTGCTCTCTGTAAGATCCTTGTGCAACTTTGTCTAAAAATTCTGCTCTCTGTAGGAGTTCTTCTTCACCCCAGTTTCCAACCTCTGCTCTTTGCAACGATCTTTCTGCACCTCAGTCTTGAAACTCTGCTCTCTTTAACAGTTCTTCTGCACCACAGTCTCAAACCTCTGCTGTCTGCAACTATCTTTCTGCACACCAGTTTCTAACGTCTGCTCTATCCAACAGTCATTCTGTACCCCAGTCTCCAAACTCTGCTCTCTGCAACAGTTCTTCTGCACCTCAGTCAAAAAATGCTGTTCTCTGCAACGATCCTTCTGCACCCCAGTCTCCAAACTCTGCTCTCTGTAATAGTCATTTTGCACCTCAGTCTCGAACCTCTGCTCTCTGTAAGATCCTTCTGTAAACCTGTCTCCAAACTCTGCTCTATGTAACAGTCCTTCTGCACCCCAGTCTCCAACCTCTGCTCTCTGCCACAGTCCTTCTAATCCCCAGTCTTCGAACTCTGCTTTCTGCAACAGTCCTTCTGCACCCCAGTCTCCAACTTCTGTTCTTTTTAACAATCCTCCTTCACCTCAGTTACCAAACTCTGATCTCTGCAATGGTACTTCTGCACCACATTCTTCAACCTCTGCTCTCTGTAACAATCCCTCTGCACCCCAGTCTCAAAAGTCTTCTCTCTACAACAATCGTTTTGAACCCCAGTTTTAAACCTCTGCTTTTTGTAAGAATACTTCTGATCCCCAGTCTAGAAAATCTGCTCCCTGTAACAGTCTTTCTGCACCTGAGTCTGACAACTGTACTCTCTTCAACGATTCTTGTGCACCCCAGTCTCCAAACTCTGCTTTCTGTAACAGTCTTTCTGCACCTCAGTCTCCAACCTCTGCTCTCTGCAACAGTCCTTCTGCACCTCAGTCTGAAAATTCTGTGCTCTGAAACGATCCATTTGCACCCCAGTCTCCAAACTCTGCTCTCTGCAACAGTCCTTCTGAACCTCAGTCTCCAACCTCTGCTCTCTGCAACAGTCCTTCTGCACCTCAGTCTCAAAATTCTGTGCTCTACAATGATCCTTCTGCACCTCAGTCTTCAAACTCTGCTCTCTGTAACAGTCCTTCTGCACCTCATTATTCAACAACTGCTCTCTGCAACTATCCTTCTGCACCCCAGTCTCCAAAATTTCCTCTCTGTAAGATCGTTCTGGTCCCCAGTCTCCAAATTCTGCTCTCAGAATCAGTCCTTCTGCACCCCAGTCTCCAACCTCTGCTCTCTGCAACATTTCTTCTTCACCACAGTCTCAAAACTGTGCTCTCTAACTGTCCTTCTGCACCCCACTCTCCAACTTCTGCTCTGTGTAACAGTCTCTCTGTACCTCCATCTCCAACCTCTGCTCTCTGTAACTGTCCTCTTGCACTTCAGTGTCCAACCTCTGCTCTGTGTAAGATCCTTAGGAAACCCAGTCTCTAACCTCTGCTTTCTACAATGGTCCTTCTGCACCCCAGTCTCCAAACTCTGCTTTCTTTATCAGTCCTTCTGTACCCCGGTCTCTAAACTCTGCTCTCTGTAACAGTCCTTCTGCACCTCAGACTCCAACCTCTGCTCTCTGTAACAGTCCTTCTGTACCTCAGACTCCAAGCTCTTTTCTTTAGAACGTCCTTCTATCCTTAGTCCCTCCATAATCTGCTCTCTGCAACGATCCTTCTGCACCCCAGTCTCCAACGTCTATTCTGCAACAGTCTTTCTGCAACCCAGTCTTCAAATTCTGCTCTCAGTAAGATCATTCTGTACACCAGATTCCAACATATGCTCTCTGTAACATTCCTTCTGCATCCCTGTCTCCAACCTCTGCTCTCTGCAATGGTCCCTCTGCACCCCAGTCTCCAACCTTGTTCTCAAAAACACTTTTTCAGTACGGCAGTCTTCAACCTTTGTTCTCTGTAAGGGTCCTTCTTCACCCCAGTCTCCAACCTCTGCTTTCTGTATCAGTCCTTCTGCACAACAGACTCCAAACTCTGCTCTCTGTATCAGTCCTTCTCCACCTCACTCTGCAATCTCTGCTCTCTGCAACAGTTCTTCTCCACCCCAGTCTCCAACATCTGCTCTTCGTAATAGTCATTCTGTACTGCAGTCTCCAACCACTGCTCTCTGCAATGGTCCCTCTGCACCCAAGTCTCCAACCTTGATCTCAACAACAGTTCTTCTGTACTGCAGTCTTCAAACTCTGTTCTCTGTAAGGGTCCTTCTCCAACCCAGTTTCTAAACTCTTTTCTCTGTAACGGTCCATCTGCTCATGAGTCTCCAAACTCTGCGTTATGTATCAGTAATTCTGCAACCCATTCTCCAACCTCTGCTCTCTGTAAAAGTCCTTTCTGTACCTCAGACGCCAACCTCTGTTCTCTGCAACAGTCCTACTGCGCCCCAATCTCCAACCTCTGCACTCTGCAACAGTCTTTATGCACCTCAGTGTCCAAACTCTGCTCTCTGTAAGATCCTTCTGAACCCCAGTCTACAAACTCTGCTTTCTGCAATGGTCCTTCTGCACCCCAGTCTTCAAATTCTGATCACTACAATAGTTATTCTGCACCCCAGTCTAAAACCTCTGCTCTCTGTAACAGTCGTTCTGTACTACAGTCTCCAAACTCTGTTCTCTGTAAGGGTCCTACTGCAGCACATTCTCCAACCTCTGTTTTCTGTATCATTCCTTTAGCACCACATTCTCGAAACTCTGCTGTCTGTATCAGGCTTTCTGCACCCCAGTCTGCAACCTCTGCTCACTGCAATAGTCCATATGCACCCCAGTCTCTAATTTCTCCTCTCTGCAACATTCCTTCTGCACCTCAATCTCCAAAATCTGCTGTCTGAAAAGTCCTTCTCCAATCCAGTCTCCAAACTCTGCTCTCTGCAACAGTCCTTCTACACCCCAGTCTTCAACCTCTGCTTTCTGTATCATTTCTTCTGCACCAGAGTCTCCAAACTCTGCTCTCTGTAACAGTCCTTCTGCACCTCCCTCTGCAACTTCTGCTCTCTGCAACAATCCCTCTTCTCCCCAGTCTCTAACCTCTGCTCTCTGTAACAGTCGATCTACATCTCAGTCTGAAACCTTTTCTCTTTACATAATCCATCTGAACCCCTGTCTCCAAACACTGCTCTCTGTAACAGTCCTCCTGCACCTCAGTCTCCAACCTCTGCTCTCTGTAAGATCCTTCTGCCACCCAGTCTCCTAACTTTGCTTTCTATAACAGTCCTTCTGCACCCCAGTCTTAAACCTCTGCTCTATTTAAGACTCCTTCTGCACCGCAGTCTCCAAACTCTGCTCTCTGTAAGAGGCCTTCTGCACCCCAGTCTCGAAACTTTTCTCTCTGCAACAATCATTCAACACCTCAGTCTCCAACATCTGCTCTTTGTAAGATCCTTCTGCACCCTTTTTCCAAACTCTTCTCTCTGTAACAGGCCTTCTGCACCACAGTCTCCAACCTCTATTCTTTGTAACAGGCCTTTTTAAACCCAATCTATAACCTCTACTCTCTTTAGTATTCCTTCTGCACCCCAGTCTCCAACATCTGCTCTCTGCAACAGTCCTTCTGCACCTCAGTCTGAAAACACTGCTCTCTGCAACGATCTTTCTGCACCTCAGTTTTCAAACTCTGCTCTCTGTAACAGATCTTCTGCACTCCAGTCTCCAACCTCTGCTCTCTGCAACAGTCCATTTGCAACCAAGTCTTCAAACTCTGCTCTCTGTAAGATGCATCTGAAACCTAGTATCCAAACTCTGCTCTCTGTAACAGTCCTTCTGCACCTCAGTCTCAAAAACCTGCTCTTTGTAACAGTCCTTCTGCACCTCAGTCTCCAACCTCTGCTCTCTGCAACAGTCCTTCTGCACTCCAGTCTCCAACATCTGCTCTCTGCAAAAGTCCTCCTGCACCCCAGTCTCCAAACTCTGCTCTCAATAACAATCCTTCTGAACCTCAGTCTCCAACCTCTACTCTCTGCAACAGTCCTTCTGCACCGCTGTCTCAAAATCTGGTCACTGCAACAGTCCTTCTTCACCTCAGTTCCAAAACTCTGATCTCTGCAATGGTCCTTTTTAACCCTGTCTCCAACCTCCGCTCTCTGTAACAATCCTACTGCACCCCAGTCTCCAACATTTGCTCTGTGCAACGATCCATCTGCACACCAGTCTCCAACATCTGCTCTCTGCAACAATCCTTCTGCACCTCAGTCTGAAAACTCTGCTCTCTGCAACAATCCTTGTGCATCCAAGTCTCTAAATTCTGCTCTGTAACAGTCCTTCTGCACCCCAGTCTCCAAACTCTGCTTTCTGTCACGGTCCCATCTGCACCCCAGTCTCCAACTTCTGCTCTCTGTAAAAATCTTTCTGCACCCCAGTCTCCAACCTCAGCTCTCTGCAACAAAACTTCTACACCCCAGTCTCCAAACTCTGCTTTTTGAAAAAGTCCTTCTGCACCCAAGTCTCCAACATCTGCTCTCTACAACAGTCTTTCTGTACCTCATTCTGAAAACTCTGCTCTCTGCAACGGTCCTTGTGCACCCCAGTCTCCAAAATCTGCACTCTGAAACAGTCCTTCTCTACCCCAGTCTCCAACCTCTGCTCTCTGTAACAGTCCTCGTGTAGTGCAGTTTCCAAAATCTGCTCTCTGTAACGGTCTTTCTGCACCACAGTCTCCAACCTCTGCTTTCTGTATCAGTCCTTATGCACCCCAGTCTCCAAACTCTGCTCTTTATAATAGTCTTTCTGCACCTCAGTGTCCAAACTCTACTCTCTGTCACAGTCTTCCTGCAACAAAGTCTCAAATATCTACTCCCTGCAACATTCCTTCTGCACCTCAGTCTCCAACCTCTATTCTCTGTAACAGTCCTTATGCACCACAGTCTAAAACATTTCCTCTTTTTTAAATTTTTCTGCAACCAAGTCACCAAACTCTGCCCTCTGTAACAGTCCTTCTGTACCACAGACTCCAAACTCAGCTCTCTACAACGGTCCTTCTGCACCCCATTCTCCAACCTCTGGTGTTTGCAAGAGTCCTTAAGCACCGCAGTCTCAAAATTCTGCTCTCTACAAAAATCCTTCTGCACCACAGTCTCCAACTTCTACTCTCTGCAACAGTTCCTCTGCACCCAAGTCTCCAACATCTACTCTCTGAAACAGTTCCTTCTCCACCCCAGTCTTCAAACTCTGCTCTCAATAACAATCGTTCTGTACCTCAGTCTCCAACCTCTACTCTCTGTTACAGTCCTTCTGCATCTCCATCTCTAACCTCTGCTCTCTGCAACAGTCCTTCTGCATCGCTGTCTCAAAATTTGGTCACTGCAACAGTCCTTCTTCACCTCAGTTCCCAAACTCTGATCTCTGCAATGGTCCTTTTAAACCCCTGTCTCCAACCTCTGCTCTCTGTAACAATCCTAATGCACCCCAGTCTCCAACATCTGCTCTCTGCAACAATCCTTCTGCACCTCAGTCTGAAAACTCTGCTCTCTGCAACGATCCTTGTGCATTCCAGTCTTAAATTCTGCTCTGTAACAGTCCTTCTGCACCTCAGTCACCAATCTCTGCTTTCTGTAACAGTCCTTCTGCACCCCAGTCTCCAAACTCTACTTTCTGTCACGATCCATCTGCACCTCAGCCTCCAACCTCTGCTCTCTGCAACAATACTTTTACACCCCAGTCTCCAAACTCTGCTCTTTGAAAAAGTCCTTCTGCACCTCAGTCTCTAACATCTGCTCTCTACAACAGTTTTTCTGCACTTCAGTCTGAAAACTCTGCTCTCTGCAACGATCCTTGTGCACCCCAGTCTCCAAACTCTGCACTCTGAAACAGTCCTTCTCTACCCCAGTCTCCAATCTCTTCTCTCTGCCACAGTCCTCCTGCACCAAAGTCTCAAATATCTACTCCCTGCAACATTCTTTCTGCACCTCAGTCTTTAACCTCTACTCTCTGTAACAGTCCTTCTGCACCACAGTCTCCAACATTTTCTCTTTGTATAATTTTTCTGCAACCAAGTCACCAACTCTGCCTTCTGTAACAGTCCTTCTGTACCATAGTCTCCAAACTCTGCTCTCTGCAACGGTCCTTCTGCACCCCATTCTCCAACCTCTGGTGTCTTCAAGAGTCCTTCTGCATCCCAGTTTCAAACCTCTACTCTCTGTAACAGTCCTTCTGTTCCGCATTCTCCAAACTCTGATCTTTGTAACTGTCCATCTGCACCTCAGTCTCCAACCTCTGCTCTCTGCAAAAGTCCTTCTGCACCCCAGTCGCCAACCTCTGCTCTCTGTAACAGTCCTTCTATACTGCAGTCTCCAACCTCTGCTCTCTGTAATGGTCCTTCTGCACCCCAGTCTCCAAACTCTGCTTTCTTTATAAGTCATTCTGTACACCGGTCTCTAAACTCTGCTCTCTGTTACAGTCTTTCTGCACCTCAGACTCCAAACTCTGCTCTCTGTAACAGTCCTTCTGTACCTCAGACTTTAATCTCTGTTCTTTAGAACAGTCCTTCTATACCCCAGTCTCCATAATCTGCTCTCTGCAACCATCCTTCTGCACCCCAGTCTGCAACGTCTATTCTGCAACAGTCTTTCTACAACCCAGTCTTCAAATTCTGCTCTCTGTAAGATCATTCTGTACACCAGTTTTCCAACATCTGCTCTCTGTAACATTCCTTCTGCACCCCTATCACCAACCTCTGCTTTCTGCAATGGTCCCTCTGCACCCCAGTCTCCAACCTTGTTCTCAAAAACACTTCTTCAGTACCGCAGTCTTCAAACTTTGTTCTCTGTAAGGGTCCTTCTTCACCCCAGTCTCCAAATTTTGCTTTCTGTATCAGTCCTTCTGCACCACAGTGTCCAAACTCTGCTCTCTGCAACAGTTCTTCTCCACCCCAGTCTCCAACATCTGCTCTTCTTAACAGTCTTTCTGTACTGCAGTCTCCAACCACTGCTCTCTGCAATGGTCCCTCTGCACCCGAGTCTCCATCCTTGATCTCACCAACAGTTCTTCTGTACCACAGTCTTCAAACTCTGTTCTCTGTAAGGGTCCTTCTCCAACCCAGTTTCTAACCTCTGCTCTCTGTAATGGTCCTTCTGCACCTGAGCTTCCAAACACTTCGTTATGTATCAGTAATTCTGCACCCCATTCTCCAACCTCTGCTCTCTTTAACAGTCCTTCTGTACCTCAGACTCCAACCTCTGTTCTCTGCAACAGTCCTACTGCACCCCAATCTCCAACCTCTGCACTCTGCAACAGTCCTTATGCACCTCAGTGTCCAAACTCTGCTCTCTGTAAGATCCTTCTGAAACCCAGTCTCCAAACTCTGCTTTCTGCAATGGTCCTTCTGCACCCCAGTCTTCAAATTCTGATCGCTACAATAGTTATTCTGTACCCCAGTATAAAACCTCTGCTCTCTGTAACAGTCGTTCTGTACTACAGTCTCCAAAATCTGTTCTCTTTAAGGGTCCTTCTGCACCACATTCTCCAACCTCTGTTTTCTGTATCACTCCTTTTTGCACCACATTCTCAAAACTCTGCTGTCTGTATCAGGCTTTCTGCACCTCAGTCTGCAACCACTGCTCACTGCAATAGTCCATATGCTCCCCAGTCTCTAATTTCTGCTCTCTGCAACATTCCTTCTGCACCTCAGTCTCCAAAATCTGCTGTCTGCAAAAGTTTTTCTCAAACCCAGTCTCCAAACTCTGCTCTCTGCAACAGTCCTTCTACACCCCAGTCTTCAACCTCTGCTTTCTGTATCAGTCCTTCTGCACCAGAGTCTCCAAATTCTGCTCTCTCTAACAGTCCTTCTGAACCTCACTCTGCAACTTCTGCTCTCTGCCACAATCCCTCTGCACCCCAGTCTCCAAACACTGCTCTCTGTAACAGTCCCTTCTACACCCGAGTCTCCAAACTCTGCGTTATGTGTCAGTCATTCTGCAAACCAGTCTCTAAACTCTGCTCTCTGTAAAAGGCCTTCTGCACCTCAGAATCCAACCTCTGTTCTCTTCAAAAGTACTTCTGTGCCACAATCTCCAACCTCTGCTCCCTGCAACAGTCCTTCTACACCTTAGTGTCCAAACTCTGCTCTCTTTAGGATCCTTCTGAAACACAGTCTCCAACCTCTGATTTCTGCAATGTTCCTTCTGCACCTCAGACTTCAACCTCTATTCTCTGAAACAGTCCTTCTGCACCCCAGTCTCCAACCTCTGCTCTCTGTAACAGGCCTTCTGCAACCCAGTCTCGAAACTCTGCTCTCTGTATCAATCCTTCTGGACCCCAGTTGCAAACCTCTGGTCTTTGTAAGAGTCCTTCTGCATCTCAGTCTCCTACATCTGCTCTCTCCAACAGTCCTTCAGCACCCCAGATTCCAACTTCTGTTTTCTGAAACAGTCCTTCTACACCCCAGTCTTCAACCTCTGGTGTGTGCAACCGTCCTTCTGCACCCCAGTCTCCAAACTCTGCTCTCTGTAATAATCATTCTGTGCCTAAGTCTCCAACATCTACTCTCTGTAACAGTCCCTCTGCAACTCACTCTTCAACAATTGCTCTCTGTAAGTACCTTCTGCAACCCAGACTCCAAACTCTGCCCTCTGTAACAGTCCTTCTGCACACCTTCTCCGAACTCTCCTCTCCATAACAATCCTTCTGCACCCCAGTCTCTAGAGCCTGTTCCCTATAACAATCCTACTTCACCCCAGTCTCCAACATCTGCTCTCTGTAACAGTCCCTGCTGCACGTCAGTCTACAATCTCTGCTCTCTGTAAGATCCTTCTGCAACCTTGACTAAAAACTCTGCTCTCTGTAACAGTTCTTCTGCACCTCAGTCTCAAAACTCTGTTCTTTGCAACACTCCTTCTGCACTCCAGTCGCCACAATCTACTCTCTGTAACAGTCCTTTTGTACCGCAGACTTCAAACTCTTTTCTCTGTAACGGTCCTTCTGCACCTTAATCTCCAACCTCTGCTATCTGTATCAGTCCTTCTGCACCCAAGTCTACAACCTCTGCTCTCTGTAACAGTCCTTCTGCACCTCATATCCAAACTCTGCAACAGTCCTTATGTGCCCCAGTCTTTAACCTCTGCTGTCTGCAAAATTCCTTCTTCACCCCAGACTTCAATGTGTGCTATGTGTAACAGTCCTTCTGCGGGGAAGTCTCCACATCTGCTCTCGGCAATGATCCTTCTGTACCTCAGTCTTAAAACTCTGCTCTCTGCAACAGTCCTTCTGCACCCCAGTCTACAAACCCTGTTCTGTGTAACAGTCCTTCTCCACCTCAGTCTTCAACCTCTGCTCTCTGCAAGAGACCTTCTGCACCCCAGTCTCCAACATCTGCTTTCTATACAGTCCTTCTGCACTTCAGTCTCCAAAATCTGCTCTCTGCAAAAGTCCTTCTAAACCCGAGTGTCCAAACTCTTCTCTCTGCAATGATCCTTCTGCACCCTAGTCTCTAACCTCTGCTCTCTGAAAGATCCTTCTCACCCCAGTTTCCAAACTCTGCTCTCTGTAATATTATTTCTCCACGCCAGTCTCCAACCTCTGCTTTCTGCAACACTTCTTATGCTCCCCAGTCTCCAAAATTCTGCTCTCTTTAACAGTCCTTCTGTACCGCAGTCTCCAAACTCTGCTCTCTGTAAAGGTCCTTTTGTACGCCAGTCTCCAACCTCTGCTTTCTTTGTCCATCCATCTAAACCTCAGTCTCCAACATCTGCTCTCTGCAAAAGTCCTTCTGAAACGCATTCTCAAAGTCCTTCTGAAACGCATTCTCTCTGCAAAGTCCTTCTGAACAACAGTATCCAACATCTGCTCTCTGAAAAAGTCCTTTTGTACCCTAGTTTCCAACCTCTGCTGTCTGCAAAAGTCCTTCTGTTTTGCAGTCTCCAACTTCTGCTCTCTGCAACAATCCTACTGCACCCCAGACTTCAACATCTGCTCTCTGTAACAGTCCTTATGCACCTCAGTCTCCAAACTCTATTCTATGTAATATCCTTGTGCAACACAGTCTCCAAAACTTGCTCCCTGTAACAGTCCTTCTTCACCTCAGTCTCCAACCTCTTCTCTCTGTAACAGTCGATCTACTCCTCAGTCTGAAACCTCTTCTCTTTACATGATCCATCTGAACCCCAGTCTCCAACCACTGCTCTCTGTAACAGAACTCCTGCACCTCAGTCTCCGAACTCTGCCTCTCTGTAAGATCCTTCTGCCACCCAGTCTCCTAACTTTGCTTTCTAAAACAGTCCTTCTGCAACCCAGTATTCAACCTCTGCTCTATTTAACAGGCCTTCTGCACCCCAGTCTTCAAACTCTGCTCTCTGTAACATGCCTTCTGCAACCCAGTCTCCAAACTTTTCTCTCTGTAACAATACTTTTACACCTCAGTCTCCAACATCTGCTCTCTGTAAGATCCTTCTGCAACCCAGTCTCCCAACTCTGCCCTCTCTAACAGTCCTTCTGCACCCCTTCTCCCAACTCTCCTCTCCGTAACAGGCCTTCTGCACCCCAGTCTCCAAAGTCTGTTCTTTATAACAAAATTTCTACACCCCAGTCTCCAACAACTGCTCTCTGCAACAGTCCTTCTGCGCCCCAGTCTCCAAACTGTGGTCTCTGCAACAGTGCATCTGTACCTCAGTCTTAAAACGCTGTTCTCTGCTACAATCCTTTTTCACCTCAGTCTTCAACCTCTACTCTCTGTAACAGTTCTTCTGCACCTGGATCCCCAACATCTGCTCTGTGTTAGTTCCTTCTTCAACCCAGTCTCCAAAATCTGTGATCTGTAACAGTCTTCATGGAGGCCTTCTCCACACGCTGCTCTCCGTAACAAGCCTTCTTCACCCCAGTCTCTAAACTCTGCTCTCTGTAACAGTCTTTTGCACCTCAGTCACCAACCACTCCTCTCTGAAACGATCCTTCTGCACCCCAGTCTTCAACGTCTCCTCTCCTCAAGAGACCTTCTGCACCTCAGTCTCCAAATTCTGCTCTCGGAAACAGTCCTTCTTCACCCAAGTCTCCAGCCTCTGCTCTCTGCAACAGTCCTTCTACACCCCAGTCTTCAAACTCTGCTCTGTGTAACAGTCCTTCTGCACCTCAGTCTCTAAATTCTTCTCTCTGTAACAATCCATCTACACCCCAGTCTCCAACCTCTGCTCTCTGTAACAGTCCTTCTGCACCATATTCTCAAACCTCTGCTCTCTGTTACAGTCTTTCTATACCGCAGTCTCCAACCTCTGCTCTCTGTAACGGTCCCTCTTTACCCCAATTTCCAACCTCTGCTTCCTCTAACAGTCTTTCTGCACCTCAGTCACCAAACTCTGCTCTCTAAAACAGTCCTGCTACAATTCAGTCTCCAACCTCTTTTCTCTTTTACAGTCCTTCTGTACCTCAGTCTGAAACCTCTGCTCTCTGCATGATCATTTAGCACCCCAGTCTCTAATCACTGCTCTCTGTAACATTCGTCCTGCACCACAGTCACCAACCAATGATCTCTGTAAGGTCCTTCTTCAACACAGCCTCAAAACTCTACTCTCTATAACAGTCCTCTTGCAACCCAGTCTCCAACCTCTGCTGTATTTAGAAGGCTTTATGCACCCAGACTCCAAACTCTGCTCTCTGAAACAATCCTTCTTCACGCCAGTCTGCAAACTCTGTTCTCTGTAATGCTCCTTCTGCACGCCAGTCTCAAACCTATGCTTTCTGTATCATAATTTTTCAATCTAGTTTCCAACGTTTGCTCTGTGTAACAATCCTTCTGCATCTCAGTCTCCAACCTCTGCTCTCTGAAACCGTTCTCCTACACCCCAGTCTCCAACCTCTTCTTTTTGCAACATTCCTTCTCACCCCAGTCTACAACCTGTGCTCTCTGTAACAGTCCTTCTGCACCACAGTCTCCCACCTCTTTTCTCTGTAACGATCCTTCAGCAGCCCAGTCTCCACCTCTGCTTCTTAAATGATTCTTCTGCAACTAGGTCTCCAACTTCTGCTCTCTTCAAGGATCCTAATGAACCCTAGACTCCAGCTCTGCTATCTGTAACTGTTTATCTGCACCTCAGTCTCTAACCTCTGCTCTCTGCAACCGTCCTTCTGCACCTCTGTCTCCAACCTCTGCTCTCTGCAACTATCCTTATGCACCCCAGTCTCCAACATCTTCTCTCTGCAACAGTCCTTCTGCTCCCCAGTCTCCAACCTCTGCTCTCTGTAACAGCCTTCTGCATCCCAGTCTCCGACCTCTGCTCTCTGTAAGAGGCATGCTGCACCCCAGTCTCCAAACTCTACACTCTGCAACGATCCTTCTGCACCCCAGTCTCCTACCTCTTCTCTCTAAAACAGTCCTTCTGCAACCCAGTCTCCTACCTCTGGCTCTCTGTAAGATCCTTCTGCACACCAGTCTCCAACCCCTGCTCGCTGTAACAGTCCTTCTGGAACCTATCTCCAAACTCTGCTCTCTGCAATGGTCCTTCTGCATCCCAGTCTCCAAACTCTGTTTTCTGCAACAGTCCTTCTACACCCCAGTCTCCAAATTCTGCTCTCTGTAACAGTCCTTCTGTACCAGAGTCTCCAACCTCTGCTCTCTGTAACGGTCCTTCTGCCCCCCAGTCTCAAAAATCTTCTTTCTTTGTCAGTCCTTCTGCAACCCAGTATTTAAACTCTACTCTCTGTAACAGTCCTTCTGCACCTCAGTCTCCAACCTCTGCTTTCAGCATCAGTCCTTCTGAACCCCAGTATCCAAACTCTGCTCTCTGCAACATTCCTTCTGCACCCCAGTATCAAAACTATGCTCTCTGTAAAAGTCCGTCTGCACCCCAATCTCCAACCTCTGCTCTTTGTAATGATCATTCTGCAACCTAGTCTCAAACATCCGCTCTCTGTAACAGTCATTCTGCACCGCAGTCTCCAAACTCTTTTCTCTGTAAGATCGTTCTGAAAACCAGTCTCCAACGTCTGCTATCTTTAACTGTCTTTCTGCACCCCAGTCTTTAACCTCTGCTTTCTGCAACAGTCCTTCTGCCCCTCAAACTCCATACTCTGCTTTCTGCAACAGTCCTTCTGCACCCAAGTCTCCAACCTCTGCTCTCACAACATTCCTTCTGCACCCCAGTCTTCAAACTATGCTCTTTGTAAAAGTCTTTGTGCACCCCAGTCTCAAAACTCTGCTCTCTGTAACGATCCTACTGCACCCCAGTCTCAAACCTCTGCTCTCTGCAAAATTTTTTGTGAACCCCAGTCTCCAACATCTGCTTTCTACAACAGTTCTTCTGAACCTCAGTCTGAAAACTCCGCTCTCTGTAATCCTCCATCTGCAACCAAGTCTCTAACCTCTGCTCTCTGTAATAGTCCTTCTGTACCTCAATATCCAATCTCTGCTATATGCCAAATTCTTTCTGTGCACAAGTCTCTAACATCTGCTCTCTTAAACAGTCCTTCTACAACCCAGTCTCGAACCTCTGCTCTCTGCAACGATTCTTCTGCACCTTAGTCTCCAACGTCTACTCTCTGCTACACTCCTTTTGGACCCCAATTTCCAAACTCTACTCTCTGCAACAGTCCTTCTACATTGCAGTCTAAAACCTCTGCTCTCTGCAACAGTCCTTCTGCACGCCAATCTCCTACCTCTACTCTCAGCAACAGTCTTTCTGAACCTCAGTCTCAACCTCTGCTTTCTGCAACATTCCTTCTGCAAACAAATCTCCAACCTCTGCTCTCCGCAACATTTCTTCTGTACCCAAGTCTCCAACCTGTGCTCTCTGTAAAAGTTCTTCTGCAACCCAGTCTCCAAACTCTGCTCTCTGTAACAATTCTTCTGCACCCCAGTCTCAAACCTCTGCTCTCTGCAACGATCCTTCTGCACCTCAGTCTCCAACCTCTGCTCTTTGCAACGATCCTTCTGCACACCAGTCTCCAACCTCTGCTCTCTGCAACAGTCCTTGTGAACCCCAGTCTCCAACATCTTCTCACTGCAAAAGTTCTTCTGTACCTCAGTCTGAAAACTCTGCTTTCTGCAATAATCCATTTGCAGCCCAGTCTCCAAACTCTGCTCTCTGTAACAGTCCTTCTGTACCTCAGTCTCCAATCTCTGCTCTATGAAAGAGTCCTTCTGCACTCAAGTCTCCAACATCTGCTCTCTGAAACAGTCTTTCTACACCCGAGACTCCAACCTCTGCTCTCTGCAAACAGTCCATCTACACCGCAGACTCTATACTCTGCTCGCCCTAACGATCCTTCTGCACCCCAGTCTCCAAATTCTGCTCTCTGAAACAGTCCTTCTGTACCTCAGTCTCCAACCTCATCTCTCTGTAAGACCTTTCTGAAACCCAGTCTGCAAACTCTGCTCTCTGTAACAGTCCTTCTGCACCACAGTCTCAAACTCTGCTCTCTGTAACAGTCCTTGTGCACCCCAGTCTCCAAACTTTGCTCTCTGTAAGAGTCCTTCTACACCCCAGTCTTCAACCTCTTTTCTCTGCAAGGATTTTTCTGGACCCCAGTCTCCAACATCTGCTCTCTACAACAATCCTTCTGCACCCCAGTCTCCAACCTCTGCTCTCTGCAGGAGCCTTTTGAACACCAGTCTCCAACCTTTGCTCGCTGAAACAGTACTTCTGCAACCCAGTCTTTAAACACTTCTCTCTGTAACAGTAATTCTGCACCTCAGTCTCAAACCACTGCTTTCTGCAAAAGTCTTCGTCACCCCACTCTCCAACCTCTGCTCTCTGTAACAGTCCTTCTGTACCGGATTCTCCAACCTCTGCTCTCTGTAATGGGCCTTCTGCACCCCAGTCTCCAACATCTGCTTTCTCTATCAGTCCTTCTGCACCTCAGTCTCAAAAATCTGCTTTCTGCAACAGTCCTTCTGCACACCAGTCTCCAAAATCTGCTCTCTGCAACATTTCTTCTGCTTCCCAGTATCAAACCTGTGCTCTCTGTAAAAGTCCGTCTGCACCCCAGTCTCCAAAATCTGCTCTTTGTAACGAACCTTCTGCACCTCAGTCTCGAACCTCCGCTCTCTGTAAAAGTCCTTCTGCACCTCAGTCTCTAAACGCTTTTCTCTGTAAGATCCTTCTGAAACCCTGTCTCTAACGTCTGCGCTCTGTAGCAGTCCTTCTGCACCCCTGTCTTTAACTTCTGCTCTCTGTAATGGTCCTTCTGCAGCCCAGTCTCCAACATCTGCTTTCTCTATCAGTCCTTCTGCATCTCAGTCTCCAACCTCTGATTTCTGCAACAGTCCTTCTGCAAGCAAGTCTCCAACATCTGCTCTCTGCAACATTCCTTCTGCACCCCAGGCTCCAAACTCTGTCTCTGTAATTATCCTTCTGCACACCAGTCTCGAACCTCTGCTCTCCACAACGATCCTTCTGAACCTCAAGTCTCCAACCTCTGCTCTCTGCAAAGATTTTTTGGCACCCCAGTCTCAAAACATTGCTCGCTGCAACAGTCCTTGTGAACCCGTCTCCAACATCTGCTTTCTGCAAAAGTTCTTCTCTACCTCAGTCTGAAAACTCTGCTCTCCGCAATAATCCATCTGACCCCCAGTCTCCAACCTCTACTCTCTATACCAGTCCTTCTGTACCTCAGTCTCCAATCTCTGCTCTATGCAACAGTCCTTCTGCACCCAAGTCTCCAACATCTGCTCTTTGAAACAGTCCTTAGATACCCCAGTCTTCAACCTATGCTCTCTGCAACAGTCCTTCTACATCCCAGTCTCCATACTCTGCTCACCCAATGATCCTTCTGCAACCCAGTCTCCAAACTCTGCTCTCTGCAACAGTCCTTCTACACTCCAGTCTCCATTCTCTTCTCGCCCCAACGATACTTCTGCACCCCAGTTTCCAACATCTGTTCTCTACATCAGTTCTTCTGCACCCCAGTCTCCAAACTCTGCTCTCTGTAACGGTCCTTCTGTACCACAGTATGCAACCTCTGTTCTCCGTTAGAGTCCTTATGCACACCAGTACCCAACATCTGCTTTCAGTATCAGTCGTTTTGCACCACAGTCTCCAAACTCTGCCCTTTGTAACAGTCTTTCTGCAACTCAGTCTGCAACGTCTGCTCTCTGCAACAGTCCTTCTGCACCAGTTTCCATCCTCTGCTCTCTGCAACAGTCCTTTGGCACCCCAGTCTCCAACATCTGCTCTCTGCAACAGTCATTCTCCACACCAATCTTCAAACTCTTCTCTCTGTAATAGTCCTTCTGTACTTCTTTTCCAAATTCTGCTCTCTGTAAGGGTACTTTTGCACCCGAGCCTCCAAACTCTGCTTTCTTTATCAGTCTTTCTGAACCCCAGTCTGCAACCTGTGCTCTGTGTAACTGTCCTTCTGCACCTTAATCTCCAACCTATACTCTCTGAAACAGTCCTTCTACATCCCAGTGTAAAACCTCTGCTCTCTGCAACAGTCCTTCTGCACCCCAGTCTCCATCCTCTACTCTCTGCAACAGTCCTTTTGCACCCCAGTCTCCAACATCTGATCTCTTCAACAGTCATTCTCCACCCCAGTCTCCAACCTCTACTCTCTGTAACAGTCCATCTGTACTGCATTCTTTAAACTCTGCTCTCGGTAAGGGTACTTCTGCACCCAAATCTCCAACCTCTGCTTTCTGTGTCAGTCTTTCTGCACCTGAGTCTCCAAACTGTGCTCTGTGTAACTGTACTTCTGCACCTTATCTCCAACCTCTGCTCTCTGCTACACTCCTTCTGGACCCCAATTTCCAAACTCTACTCTCTGCAACAGTCCTTCTACATTGCAGTCTAAAAACTCTGCTCTCTGCAACATTCCTTCTGCACGCCAATCTACAACCTTACTCTCAGCAACAGTCATTCTGAACCTCAGTCTCCAACCTCTGCTCTCTGCAACATTCCTTCTATACCCCAGTATCAAACCATTGCTCTCTGTAAAAGTCTGTCTGCACCCCCGTCTCCAACCCCTGCTCTCTGAAACGATTCTTCTTCACCTCAGTCTCCAACCTCCGCTCTCTGTAACAGTCCTTCTGAACCTCAGTCTCCAAACTCTTTTCTCTGTAAGATCCTTCTGAAACCCAGTCTCCAACGTGTCCTCTCTATAACAGTCCTTCTGCAACCTAGTCTTTAACCTCTGCTCTCTGCAACAGTCCTTCTGCACCTCAGTCTCCAACCTCTGCTTTCTGCAACAGTCCTTCTGCAAACAATTCTCCAATCTCTGCTCTCCGCAACATTCCTTCTGCACCCACGTCTCCAACCTGTGCTCTCTGCAAAAGTCCTTCTGCACCCACGTCTCCAAACTCTGCTCTCTGTAACGATCCTTCTGCACCCCAGTCTCGAACCTCCGCTCTCTGCAACGATCCTTCTGCACCTCAGTCTCCAACCTTTGCTTTCTGCAACGATCCTTCTGCACCCCAGTCTCAAACCTCTGCTAGCTGCAACAGTCCTTGTGAACCCAAGTCTCCAACATCTATTTCCTGCAACAGTTGTTCTGTACCTCAGTCCGAAATCTCTGCTCTCTGCAATAATCTATCTGCACCCCAGTCTCCAACTTCTGCTCTCTGTAACAGTCTTTCTGTACCTCAGTCTCCAATCACTGCTCTATGCAACAGTCCTTCTGCACCCAAGTCTCCAACATCTGCTCTCTGCAAAAGTCCTTCTACACCCTGGTCTCCATACTCTGCTTGCCTAAACGATCCTTCTGCACCCCAGGCTCCAACATCTGTTCCCTACATGAGTCTTTCTGCAACTCAGTCTGCATCCTCTGGTCTCTACCACAGTCCTTCTTAACCCCACTCTCCATCTTCTGCTCTCTGCAGCAGTCCTTTTGCACCCCAGTCTCCAACATCTGCTCTCTTCAACAGTCATTCTCAACCCCAGTCTCCAATCTCTGCTCTCTGTAACAGGTGTTCTGTACTGCATTCTCCAACCTCTGCTCTCTCTAAGGGTACTTCTGCAACTGAGTCTCGAACCTCTGCTTTCTGTATCAGTCCTTCTGCACCAAATCTCCAACCTCTGCTCTGTGGAACTGTACTTCTGCACCTTAGTCTTCAAGTCTGCTCTCTGCTATAGTCCTTCTGGACCCCAATCACCAACGTCTACTCTCTACAACATTCCATCTACATCCCAGTCTAAAACCTCTGCTCTCTGCAACAGTCCTTCTGCACCTCAGTCTCCAACCTCTTCTCTCTGCAACTTTCCTTCTGCACCTCAGTCTCCAACCTCTGCACTCTGTATGATCCTTCTGCAACTTAGTCTCCAAACTCTGCTCTCTGTAACAGTCCTTCATTACCCCAGTCTCAAAACGCTGCTCTCTGTAACAGACCTTCTGCATGCCAGTCTCCAAACTATGCTCTCTGTGTCAGTCCACCTGCACCCCAGTTTCCAACCTCTGCTCTCTGCAACGATCCTTCTTCACCCCAGTCTCATACATGTGCTCGCTGTAACAGTCCTTGCGTAACCCAGTTTACAACATCTGCTCTCTGCAACAGTTCTTTTGTACCTCAGTCTGAAATCTCTGCTCTCTGCAATAATCTTTCTCACGCAGTCTCCAAACTCTGCTCTTAGTAACAGTCCTTCTGTAGCTCAGTCTCCAAACTCTGCTCTTCGTTAGACCCTTCGGAAACCCAGTATTCCAACTCTGCTCTCTGTAACAGGCCTTCTGTATCCCAGTCTCCAAACTCTGCTCTCTGTACGAGGCCTTCAGTACCCCAGTCTCCAACTTCTACTCTCTGCAATGATATTCTGCACCCCAGTCTCCAACCTCTGCTTTCTACAATAGTCCTTTTGCACCCCAGTCTGCAACATCTTCCCTCTGTAAAATCTTTCTGCACACCAGTCTCCCACCTCTGCTCACTGTAACTGTCCTTCTGTACTGGATTCTCTAAACATTGCCCACTGTAACGGTCCTTCTGCACCCCAGTCTCCAACCTCTGCTCAATGTAACAGTCTTTCTTCACCTCAGTCTCCAACCTCTGCTTTCTGCAACAGTCCTTCTCCACCCAAGACTCCTAATACTGCTCTCTACAACATTCCTTCTTAACCCCAGTCTCCAACCTGTGCTTTCTGCAACGATCCTTCTGCATCTCATTCTCCAACCTCTGCTCTCTGCAAAGATCCTTCTCCACACCAGTCTCCAACCTCTGCTCTCTGCAACAGTCCTTGTGAAACCCAGTCTGCAACATCTTCTCTCTGCAAAGTTCTTCTGTACCTCAGACTGAGAACTCTGTTCTCTGCAATAATCCAACTGCAGCCAAGTCTCCAAACTCTGCTATCTGTAACAGTCCTACTGTACCTCAGTCTCCAATATCTGCTCTATGAAACAGTCCTTCTGCACACAAGTCTCCAACATCTGCTCTCTGAAACAGTACTGCTACACACCAGACTTTAACCTCTGCTCTTTGCAAAAGTCCATCTACACCACAGTCTCTTTACTTTGCTCGCCCCAACGATTCTTCTGCACCCCAGTCTCCAACGTCTGCTCTCTGCAACAGTCCTTCTGTACCTCAGTCTCCAACCTCATCTCTTTTTAAGACCCTTCTGAAACCCACTCTGCAAACTCTGCTCTCTGTAAAAGTTTTTCTGCACCCCAGTCTCCATCCTCTGCTCTCTGTAAAAGGCCTTGTGCACACCAGTCTCCAAACTCTGCTCTCTGTAAGAGGCCTTCTGCACCCCAGTCTCCAACCTCTACTCTCTGCAAGGATCCTTCTGGACCCCAGTCTCCAACATCTGCTTTCTACAACAGTTTTTCTGCGCCCAGTCTCCAACCTCTGCTCTCTGCAAGATCCTTCTGCACACCAGACTCCAAATATTGCTCGCTGTAACAGTACTTCTGCAACCCAGTCTCCAAACTCTGCTCTCTGTAACAATAATTCTGAACCTCAGTCTCTAACCTCTGCTCTCTGCAACAATCCTTCTACACACCAGTCTCCAACCTGTGGTCTCTCCTACAGTCCTTCTGCACCACAGTCTTAAAACGCTGTTCTCTGCTATGATCCTTTTGCACCTCAGTCTCCAACCACTACTCTCTGTAACAGTCCTTCTGCAGCTGGATCCCCAACATGTGGTCTTTGTTAGATCCTTCTTAAACCCAGTCTCCAATCTCTGTGATCTGTAACAGTCATTCTGGAACCCTTCTCCACACTCTGCTCTCCGTAACAGGCCTTCTGCACGCCAGTCTCCAACCTCTGCTCTCTGTAACAGTCTTTTTGAACCTCAGTCTCCAACCTCTGCTCTCTGCAGCGATCCTTCTGCACCCTAGTCTCCAACGTATCCTCTCCTCAACAGTCCTTCTGCACCTCAGTCTCCAAATTCTGCTCTCTGCAACAGTTTTTCTTCATCCAAGTCTCCAAACTCTACTCTCTGCAACAGTCCTTCTGCACCCCAGTCTTCAACCTCTTCTCTGTGTAACAGTCCTTCTGCACCCCAGTCTCTAACCTCGGCTCTCTGTAACAATCCTTCTGCACCCCAGTCTCCAACCTCTGCTCTCTGTAACAGTCCTTCTGCACTATATACTCCAAACTCTGGTCTCTTTTACAGTCTTTCTATACCGCAGTCTACAACCTCTGCTCTCTGTAATGGTCCCTCTGTACCCCAATTTCCAAAATCTGCTTTCTGTAACAGTCCTTCTGCACCTCAGTCACCAAACTCTGCTCTCTGTAACAGTGCTGCTGCAGTTCAGTCACCAAACTCTGCTCTCTGTTACAGTCCTTCTGCACCTCAGTCTGATACCTCTGCTTTCTGCATTATCCTTCTGCACCCCAGTCTACAAGCACTGTTCTCTGTAACATTCGTCATGCACCACAGCCACCAACCATTGCTCTCAGTAAGATCCTTCTGCAACCCAGCCTCAAAACTCTGCTCTCTATAACAGTCCTCCTGCAACCGAGTCTCCAAACTCTGCTCTCTGTAGCAGGCCTTATGCACCCCAGTCTCCATACTCTGCTCTCTGAAACAGTCCTTCTGCACGCCAGTCTGCAACCTCTGCTCTCTGTAACGGTCCTTCTGCACCCCAGTCTCACACCTCTGATTTCTGTATCATAATTCTTCACTCAAGTCTCCAACGTCTGCTCTGTGTAACAGTCTTTCTGCATCTCAGTCTCCAACCTCTGCTCTCTGCAACAGTCTTTCTACACCCAAGTTTCCAACCTCTTCTTTCTTCAACATTCCTTCCGCACCCCAGTCTCCAACCTGTGTTCTCTGTAACAGTACTTCTGCACCGCAGTCTGCCACCTCTTATCTCTTTAACGATCCTTCTTCTGTCCAGTCTCCACCTCTGCTCTCTTCAACGATTCTTTTGCACCTCAGAATCCAACTTCTGCTCTCTGTAACCGTCCTTCTCCACCCCTGTCTCCAACCTCTGCTCTCTGCAACAATCCTTATTCACCCCAGTCTCCAACATCTGCTCTCTGCAACAGTCCTTCTGCACCCCAGTCTCCAACGTCTCCTCTTTTCAACACTCCTACTGCACTGCAGTCTCCAACCTCTGTTCTCTGTAAGGTCGTTCTGCACCCCAGTTTCAAAACTCTGCTCTTTGTAACATTTCTTCTCTAACCCAGTCTACAACCTATGCTTTCTTCAATGGTCCTGCTACAACCCAGTCTCCAACATCTGTTCTCTGCATCAGTCCTTCTACTCCCCAGTCTCCAACCTCTGCTCTCTGTAACAGTCCTTTTGTACCGCAGTCTCCAACCTGTGCTCTCTGTAACGGTCCTTCTGCACCCCAGTCTCAAACCTCTGCTTTCTGTATAAGTCCTTCTGAACCACGGTTTCCAAGCTCTATTCTCTGTAACAGTCCTTCTGCACATCTGTCTTCAACCTCTGAACTCTGCAACTTTACTTCTGTACTCCATTCTCTAACTATGCTCTCTGTAACAGACCTTTTTCATTCCATTCTCCAACATCTTCTACCTGCAACAGTCCTTCTGCACCCCAGTCTCCAACCTCTGATCTCTGTAACAATCCTTCTGCACCTCTGTCTCCACCTCTGCTCTCTGCAATGGTCCTTTTGCACCTTAGTCTCCAACCTCTGCTCTCTGTAAGGGTACTTATACACCCAAGTCTCAAACCTTTGCTTTATGTATCAGTCCTTCTGCACCCCAATCTCCAAACTGTGCTCTGTGTAACTGTCCCTCTGCACCTTAGTCTCCAAACCCTGCTCTCTGCTACAGTCTTTCTAGACCCCAGACTCCAACCTCTTCTCTCTTTAACAATCCTTCTGCACCCAAGTCTCCAGTCTCTTCTCTCTGCATCAGTCCTTCTACACCCCAGTCTTCAACCTCTGCTATGTGTAACAGTCTTTCTGCACCCCAGTCTTCAACCTCTGCTCTCTGTAACAGTCCTTCTGCACCATATTCTCCAACCTCTGCTCTTTGTAACAGTCTTTGTATACCGCAGTCTACAACCTCTTCTCTCTGTAACGGTCCCTCTGCAGCCCAATTTTCAACCTCTGCTTTCTATAACAGTCCTTCTGCACCTCAGTCACCAAACTCTGCTCTCTGTAACCGTCTTTCTGCACCCCAGTCTCAATCCTATGCTCTCTGTAACAGTCCTTCTGCCACTCAGTCTCAAACCTCTGCTCTCTGCACGATCCTTCTGCACTCCAGTCTCCAACCACTGCTCTCTGTAACAGTCGTCCTGCACCTTAGTCACGAACCTCTGCTCTCTGTAAAATCCTTGTGCAACCAAGCCTCAAAACTCTGCTCTCTATAAGAGTCCTTCTTCAACCCAGCCTGAAAAGTCTGCTCTCTATAACAGTCCTTCTGCAACCCAGTCTCCAACCTCTGCTCTCTGTAGCAGGCCTTCTGCACCCAACTTTCCAAACTCGCTGAAACACTCCTTCTGCACGCCAGTCTCCAACATCTGCTCTCTTTAAGGTCTTTCTGCACCCCAGGCTCCCACCTCAGCACTCTGTATCATAATTCTTCATCTCAATGTCCAACGTCTTCTCTGTGTAACAGTCCTTCTTCATCTCAGTCTCCAAACTCTGCTCTCTGCAACAGTCCTTCTGCATCACAGTCACCAACCTCTGCTTTCTGCAACATTTTTTCTGCACCCAAGTCTTTAACCTGTTTTCTTTGTAACAGTCCTTCTGCAGCCCAGTCTCCACCTCTGCTCTCTGCAATGATTCTTCTGCAACTCCGTCTCCAACTTCTGCTGTCTTCAACGATACATCTGCACCTCTCTCTTCAAACTCTGCTCTCTGTAACAGTTTTCTGCACCTCAGTCTCCAACCTCTCCTCTCTGCAACCGTCCTTCTGCACCCCAGTCTCCAACGTCTCCTCTCCTTAACACTCCTTCTGCACCCCAGTCACCAACCTCTGTTCTCTGTAAGGTCCTTCAGCACCCCAGTTTCCAAACTCTGCTCTCTGTAACATTCCTTCTTCAACCAAGTCACCAAACTCTGCTTTCTTCAACGGTCTTGCTGCAACCCAATCTCCAACCTCTGTTCTCTAAAAAAGTCCTTCTGCTCCCCAATTTCCAATCTCTACTCTCTTTAACAGTCCTTCTTTACCGCATTCTCCAACTTCTGCACTTTGTAATGGTCCTTCTGCAACCGAGTCTCCAACCTCTGCGTTCTGTATCAGTCCTTCTGCACCACAGTCTCCAAATCTGCTCTCTGTTACAGTCCTTCTGCACCTCAGTCTCCAAACTCTGCTTTCTGTAAGATCCTTCTGCAACCAAGTCTCTGAACTCTGCTCTCCGTAACAGTCCTTCTGCACACCAGTCTCCAACCTCTACTCTCCGTAACAGTCCTTCTTCACCCCAGTCTCCAACCTCTGCTTTCTGCAGCAGTCATTATGAACCCCAGTCTCCAACATCTGCTCTCTGCAACAGTCTTAATGCACCTCAGTCTTAAAACTCTGCTCTCTGCAACAGTTCTTCTGCACCCCAGTCATTAACATCTACTCTCTGAAACAGTCCTTCTCCACCCCTGTCCAAATGCAGAAGAATAAGTCCTGAACTATTGCTCACCCTGCAGAAAATAAACGCAAAATGCATTAAAGACTCAGGCACTAGACCAGAAATTATGCAGTTTCTAGGAAAAAACAAAGTCAATACTCTAACCTACAGGCAGAGGCAATGACTTTCTCAATAGGATGCCAAATCTCAGAAGATAACACCAAAAGTTATCTAATAGGATGTCATCAAATTAAGAAGGTTCTGCACAGCAAAGGATATAATTAGAATATGAAGATAGATCCTACAAAAAGGGAGAAAATCTTTATGAGGTGCTCTTCTAAAAGAGGATGAATATTCAGAATATTAATCAAGAACTCAAAAAACTTAACATCAAACCCACAATTATTAAATCACCCAATTATAAAATAACCCAATTACCAAATGGGAAACTAAATGAACTAAACACACACTTCTTAGAAGAAAATATGTGAGTGGCCAAGAAATATATGAAAATAATTTCAAGTAAAGACTACCCTGAGATTTCATCTCACTTCAGTGACAAAGGCAACCACCAAGAATAAAAACAGAAACCAGTGTGACAAGAAGAGAATTGGAGACAAAAAGCACTCTCACCCTGTTGTTGGGCATGTGAATCAGCACAACCACCACAGAAATCGGGATGGAGGCTCCTCAGGAGTAGCCATGGACCACCCTGCGACCCAGCTCTACCTCTGCTTGGTATTTATCAGAGCGGATCGAAGTCATTATACTATAATGACACATACATGCCCATGAACCAGCCGAGGTGACATCAGTGGACAAATGGATAAAGAACATCTGGTATATGCACACTGGAATTTCATTCAGCCATAAAGAAGAACGAAATTATGTCATGCTGGAAGATGGATAGATCTTCAGAACATTAAGGAAAATAAGCAACTCAGAAAGTTAAGGGCTGCCTTGGGTTTAGCATAGGTAGCTTTTACAATGTTTTTACAAAGTTCCTTCTGTCCCTAGTGTTTTTAGTGTTTTGACAGGTAGGGGTGCTATATTTTGTTAAATGCTTTTTCTGCATCTATTGAGATTATCAATAAACTTACATCTCTCTTAAATAACCTTAATCTCTCCCCTTTGGCTAAACATTCAGATCATCTCCAGTCCTATAAATATTTTAATGAACATTTTCCTACATAAACATATGTGACCATTTCGAATTATCTCTTCAGAATAAAATTTAAATCTGAAATAAAAGAATTTGTTGTGCAGTTTCTATTTAAAACTAGCTCATAAGAGAAATTATATTAAGTGAAATAAGCCAGAAACATAAAGAGAAATAGCAGTTTTTCACTTCTTTGTGGAAGCTAAAAAGTTCATCTCAGAGAAATACAGAGTCGAGCGGTGGTTATTGGATCCTGGGAGAGAATCACAAAAATCATTGTGAGTCTGATTTCTCAAAGACACATATGAAGGAATGCCTGAAACATGCCCTCTGAGTGTGGTCTTTAAAAAAAAATAAGAGTGGACTTCTAACAGGGTCCTCAGAAAATCTCTCTTCTCTCCTCAGTGGGCAGCAGGAGGTCCATGGATCTGGCTGCCTAGGAGCTAGCAGTGGTGTGCAAATGGGCAGGACCAGGACGGCTGGAGATTCTCAATAATCACTAGTAGATCACATTCTAGGTGAGGGCAGCCTGGAAACAGGCCATCCAGAAGGAAATGGCTTGAGCTCTGAAAATGACAGAATCTGTGGTTTTAGGAAACTGTTGTGGGTCCAATCCACTCATAACACCTACTCCCTTTGTCAGTCCACGGTTGCCACATTTACCACAGTCCTGACCAGAACAACCCGGAGGGGGAGATGCACTCTGGCCTTCTGGCTTGGAGGTTTTGTCTGGGGCCAGCTGACCCATTACTGTGGGCCTGAGATGAGGTGGGACATGGAGTTGGAAGGGAACAAGGGCGGAAGCGTGCCTAGCTAATGGCAGCCAGAAGGTTGGGGAGGGGAAGGGACAGGAGGAGACAGTTCACAGGGGACGAGATGTGATTTCCCAGGGCATGTTTCCAGCCACACTCCACCTGCCCACACTCCTCTCAGTACATTGGGCCTTTCAGATAATTAACCCACAAAATGGATGGATCCACAGATTAGGTCACAAGTTTCACAGTCTAATCATTTCACCTCTGAATACTGCTACTGTGGCTGACCCTGAGCTTTTGGTGGGGTTATACCTTATTTCTAAGCCATAATAGTCTCTACAGTCCATGTGCTTTGGTTAGAATACCTTTATGTAGTCAGGGAGAGTAATCTGGTGCCAAAACAAGATTAATAGGAAATATCTGGTAACTGAAGATGTGACATTTGGAGCTTGGGGAAAAGCTCTGAAGAGGAGCCCTGGGTGGAGCACTTTGAATTTCTGGTGACGAGGACACAAGAGGGCACCTGGTCTGTGGGGTATCTGAGTGGCAGTGGGATCACTCATTACAACATAAAAACAAAAGAGAAGGAGCGTGTCTGGGGAGAGGAAAAAAGGAAAAGAGGTTGGGCCTGGAGTCTGGGTACCTGCGGGGTATCCCCAAAAAGATTCCAGATGGCAGTGGGACAGGTTCCCAGGAGATAGGCCTGGGAGTCATGGCTTAGAGTGACTGTGGAAGTCACTCCAAACTGTGATATCTGTAACAGGCCTTCTTCACCCCAGTCTCCAACCTCTGCTCCTTGCAAGAATCCTTCTGCACTCTAGTCTCCAAGTTCTGCTCTCTGAAAGAGTCCTTCTGCACCCCACTCTCGAACATCTGCTCTCTGCAACAGTACTTCTGCACCAAAGTCTGAAAACTCTTCTCTCTGCAACAATCATTCTGCAACACAGTCTCCAAACTCTGCTCTCTGTAACAGTCCTTCTGCACCTCAGTGTCCAAACTCTGCTCTCTATAATGTCCTTCTGCACTACAGTCTATAAACTGTGCTATCTGTAACCGTCCTTCTGCACCCCAGTCTCCAACATCTGCTCTCTGTAACAGGCCTTCATCACACCAGTCTCCAACCTCTGCTCTCTGTAACAGGCCTTCTTCACCTATATACTGACATCTGCTCTCTGCAACAGTCCTTCTGCTCCGCAGTCTAAAACATCTGCTCTCTGCAACAGTTCTTCTGCATCTCAGTCTGAAATTTCTGCTCTCTGCAACGACCCTTCTGCACCCCAGTCTCCTACCTCTGCTCTCTGTAACAGTCCTTCTTCTCCTCAGTATCCCAACTCTGCTCTCTGTAAGATTCTTCTGCAACCCAGTCTTTAAACTTTGCACTCTGTAAAAGACATTCTGCACAACAGTCTCCAACCTCTGCTCTCTGTAACAGGCCTTCTGCATCCCAGTCTCCAACCTTTTCTCTCTGCAACGATTTTTCTCCACCCCAGTCTCCAACATCTGCTCTCTGCAACAGTCCTTTTGCACCCCAGTCTCCAAACTCTGCTCTCTATAAGATCCATCTGAACCCCAGTCTTCAACCTCTGCTCTCTGTAGCAGTTCTTCTGCACCCCAGTCTCCAAACTCTGATCTCTGTAACAGTCCTTCTGCACCTCAGTCTCCAACCTCTGCTCTATGTAATAGTCCTTCTTCACCCCAGCTTCTAAAATCTGCTCTCTGCAACAGTCCTTTTTCACCCCAGTCTCCAACATCTGCTCTCTGCAGCAGTCTCCCTGAACCCCAGTCTCCAACATCTGCTCTGTGCAACGGTCCTTCTGCACACCAGTCTCCAAACTCTGTTCTCTGTATCAGTCCTTCTGCACCTCAGACTCCAACCTCTGCTCTCTGTAACAGTCCTTCCTAAGCCTCAGTCTGAAATCTCTGATTTTTACAACGATCCATCTTCACCCCCGTCTTCAATCTCTGCTCTCTGTAACAGTCCTTCTGCACCTCAGTCTCCAACCTCTACTCTCTGCGACAATCCTTCTGCACCCCAGTCTCCAAGCTCTTCTCTCTGCAACAGTCCTTATACACTCCAGTCTCCAACCACTGCTCTCTGCAAGGATCCTTTTGCATCCCAGTCTTAATCGTCTGCTCTCTGCAACAGTCTTTCTGCACTCCAGTCTCTAACCTCTTCTCTTCGCTACAGTCCTTCTTCACCCCAGTCTCAAAAATATGCTCTCTGCAACATTTCTTCTGCACGCCAGTCTCCAACCAGTGCTCTCTGTAACTGTTCTGCTGCACCCAAGTCTCCAACCTCTGCTTTCTGCAACAGTCCTTCTAATCCCAAGTCTTCAAACTCTCTCTTTCGGCAACAGTCCTTCTGCACCCCAGTCTCCAACTTCTGTTCTTTTTAACAATCCTCCTTCACCTCAGTTACCAAACTCTGATCTCTGCAATGGTCCTTCTGAACCACATTCTTCAACCTCTGCTCTCTGTAACAATCCCTCTGCACCCCAGTCTCAAAACTCTTCTCTCTACAACAATTGTTTTGAACCCCAGTTTCAAACCTCTGCTCTTTATAAGAATATTTCTGATCCTTAGTCTACAAAATCTGCTCCCTGTATCAGTCTTTCTGCACCTGAGTCTGACAACTATACTCTCTTCAACGATTCTTGTGCACCCTACTCTCCAAACTCTGCTTTTTGTAACAGTCTTTCTGCACCTCAGTCTCCAACCTCTGCTCTCTGCAATAGTCCTTCTGCACCCCAGTCTCCAAACTCTGCTCTCTAGAACAGTCATTCTATACACCAGTCTCCATAATCTACTCTCTGCAACAATTCTTCTGCACCCCAGTCTCCAAAATTTCCTCTCTGTAAGATCGTTCTGGTCCCCAGTCTCCAAATTTTGCTCTCAGAATCAGTCCTTCTGCACCCCAGTCTCCAACCTCTGCTCTCTGCAACATTTCTTCTTCACCCCAGTCTCAAAACTGTGCTCTCTAACTGTCCTTCTGCACCCCACTCTCCAACCTCTGCTCTGTGTAACAGTCTCTCTGTACCTCCATCTCCAACCTCTGCTCTCTGTAACTGTCCTCTTGCACCTCAGTTTCCAACCTCTGCTCTCTGTAAGATCCTTCGGAAACCCAGTCTCCAACCTCTGCTTTCTAAAATGGTCCTTCTGCACCCAAGTCTCCAAACTCTGTTCTCTACAACACTTATTCTGCACCCCATACTCCAACCTCTTCTCTCTGCAACAGTCCTTCTCTACTATAGTCTCAAACCTCTGCTCTCTGTAATGGTCCTTCTGCACCCCAGTCTCCAAACTCTGCATTCTGTATCAGTCCTTCTGCACCTCAGACTCCAACCTCTGCTCTCTGCAAAAGTCCTGCTGCACCCTAATCTCCAACCTCTGCTCTCTGCAACAGTCCTTATTCACCTTAGTTTCCAACATCTTCTCTCAGTAAGATTCTTTTGCAACACAGTCTCTAACCTCTGCTCTCTGCATTTGTCCTTCTGCACCCCAGTCTCCAACCTCTGCTTTCTGTATCAGTTCTTCTGCACCCCAGTCTCCAACCTCTGCTCACTGTAACAGTCCTTCTCCACTTCAGACTCCAACCTCTGCTCTCTGCAACAGTCGTGTGGCAACTTAATCTCCAAATGCTACTCTATGCAACAGTCTTTCTCCACCCCAGTCTCCAAAATCTGCTATCTACAGCAGTCCTTCTTAACCCCAGTGACCAATCTCTGCTTTTTGTTTCAGTACTTCTGCACTCAAGTCTCTAACCACTGCTCTCTGTAACAGTTTTTCTGCACCTCTGTCTCCAAATTCTGCTCTCAGCAACAGTCATTCTCCACCCCAATCTCTAACGTCCTCTCTCAGCAACAGTTCTTCTGCACCACATTCTCCAACCCCTACTCTCTGCAACAGTCTTTCTGCACCCCAGTCACCAACCTCCTCTATGCAACAGTCCTTCTGCACCACAGTCTTTAAGATATGATCTCTGCAACAGTTCTTCACCACCCCAGTCTTCAACCTCTGCTCTCTGTAACAGTCCTTCTGTACTCCAGTTTCCAAACTCTTCTCTCTGTAACTGTACTTCTACACACCAGTCTCCAATCCCTGCTTTCGGTATAAGTCCTTCTGCACTTACTTCTCCAACGTCTGCTCTTTGTGCAGTCCTTCTGCACCTCAGTCTCCAAATTCTGCTCTCTGAAACAGTCCTTCGGAACCCAAGTTTCCAACGTCTGCACTCCACAACAGTCCTTCTGCACCTCAGTGTCCAACCTCTGCTCTCTGCAATGGTGTTTCTACACCTCAGTCTTCAACATCTACTCTCTGTAATAGTCCTTCTGCACTTCAGTCCTTAAACTCTGCTCTGTGTATGATCCTTTAAAAAAGAAGTCTCCAAACTCTGCTTTCTGTAACAGTCCTTCTGCACCCCAGTCTCCAAACTCTGCTCTCTTTAACAGGCCTTCTGCACACCAGTCTCCATCCTCTGCACTCTGTAACAGGCCTTCTGCACCCAAGTTTCTGAACTCTGCTCTCTTTAACTCTCCTTCTGCACCACAGTCTCCAACCTCTGCTCTCTGTAACAATCCTTCTGCACGTCACTCTTCAAACTATGCTCTCTGTAAGATTCTTCTGCACCCCAGTCTCCAAAATCTGCTTTCAGTATAAGTTCTGCACCCCTGTATCGAAACACTTCTCTTTTTAACAGTTTTTCTGGACATCAGTCTTAAACAACTGCTCTCTGAAACAGTCTTTCTGCACCCCAGTCCCCAATCTTTGCTCTCTAGAACACTCCTTGTATACCCCAGTCTCCATAATCGACTCTCTGCAACGATCGTCCTGCACCTCGGTCTCCAACGTCTGCTCTCTGCAACAATACTTTTGCACCCCAATCTCCGAACTTTCCTCTGTGTAAGATTCTTCCGAATCCCAGTTTCCAAACTCTGCTCTCAGTAACATTCTTTCGGCACCCCAGTCTCCAAAGTTTGCTCTCTGCAATGGTCTCTCTGCACCCCAGTCTCCATCCTTGTTCTCTACAACAGTTCTTCTGTACCGCAGTCTTCAATCTCTGTTCTCTGTAAGGGTCCTTCTGCACTCAAGTCCCCAACCTCTGCTCTCTGTAACAGTCCTTCTGCACTTCACTCAGCAACCTCTGCTCTCTGCAACAGCCCTTCTGCACCCCAGTCTTCAAACTCAGCTCTCGGCAACAATCATTCCTCAACCCAGTCTCTAAAATCTGCTCTCTCTAATGGTATTTTCCACTGAAGTCTCCAACCTCTGCTCTCTTTAATAGTTCTTCTGCACCTCAGACTCCAACCTCTGCTCTCTGCAACTGTCCTTCTGCACCTCAGGGTCCAAACTCTGCTCTCTGTGTGATCCTTATGAAACCCAGTCTCCAAACTATGCTTCTTGTAATGGTCCTTCTGCACCAGAGTCTTCCACCTCTTTTCTCTACAACACTTATTCTGCACCCCAGTCTCCAACCTCTGCTCTTTGTAACAGTCCTTCTGTAAATCAGTCTCCAACCTCTGTTCTTTTTAAGGGTCCATGTGAACACCATCTCAAAACTCTGCTTTCTGTATTAGTCCTTCTGAACCGCAATTTCCAAACTCTGCTTTCTGACACGGTCGTTCTGCATGCCAGGCTTCAACCTCTGCTCTCTGTAACAGTCTTCCTGCACCCCAGTCTCCAACCTCTGCTCTCTGCCACAGTCCTCTGCACCCAAGTCTAAAAACACTGCACTCTGCAACAGTCCTTCTTCACCCCAGTTTCCAACCTCTGCTACTGCAACAGTCCTTCTGCACCCAAGTCTCCAATCTCTGCTCTATGTAACAGTCCTTTTGCACATCAGTCTCTAACCTCTGCTCTTTGTAAGAGGCCTTCTGCTCCCCAGTCTCCAACC
Source organism: Ictidomys tridecemlineatus (assembly GCF_052094955.1). Taxonomy (NCBI): domain Eukaryota; kingdom Metazoa; phylum Chordata; class Mammalia; order Rodentia; family Sciuridae; genus Ictidomys; species Ictidomys tridecemlineatus. Next base: position 5,096 of record NW_027523487.1, on the reverse strand, counting down.
TCTGCTCTCTGTAACAGGCCTTCTGCACCCAAGTCTCAAAACTCTGCTCTCTTTAACAGCCCATGTGCACCCCAGTCTCTAACCTCTGCTCTCAGTATCAGTGCTGCACCCCAGTCTCCAAACACTACTCTCTGTAACAGTTTTTCTGCACCACAGTCTTCAACATCTGCTTACTGCAACAGTACTTCTGCACCCCAGTCTCCAACCTCTGCTCTCTAGAACGGTCCTTCTATACTCTATAATCTACTCTGCAATGATCCTTCTGCAACCCAGTCTCCAAACTTTCCTCTCTGTAAGATCCTTACACCCCAGGTTCCAACATCTGCTCTCTACAACAGTCCTTCTACACCTCTGTCTCTAAACTCCACTCTCTGAAACTGTCCTTCTGCACCTCAGTCTCCAACCTCTGCTCTCTGTAACAGTCCTTCTGCACCCCAGTCTCCAACCTCTGCTCTCTGCCACAGTCCTCTGCACCCAAGTCTAAAAACACTGCACTCTGCAACAGTCCTTCTTCACCCCAGTTTCCAACCTCTGCTACTGCAACAGTCCTTCTGTAACCCAGTCTCCAATCTCTGCTCTCTGTAACAGTCCTTCCGCACATCAGTCTCCAACCAATGCTCTTTTTAAGAGGCCTTCTTCACCCCAGTCTCCAACCTCTGCTCACTGTAACAGGCCTTTTGCACCCAAGACTCAAAACTCTGCTCTCTTTAACAGCCATTCTGCACCCCAGTCTCTAACATCTGCTCTCAGTATCAGTCCTGCACCCCAGTCTCCAAACACTGCTCTCTGTAACAGTTTTTCTGCACCACAGTCTTCAACAACTGCTCTCTGCAACAGTCCTTCTTCACCCCAGTCTCCAACCTCTGCTCTCTAGAACGGTCCTTCTATACTCTATAATCTACTCTGCAATGATCCTTCTGCACCCCAGCCTCCAAACTTTCCTCTCTGTAAGATCCTTACACCCCAGGTTCCAACATCTGCTCTCTACAACAGTCCTTCTACACCTCTGTATCTAAACTCTACTCTCTGAAACTGTCCTTCTGCACCTCAGTCTCCAACCTCTGCTCTCTATAAGAGTCCTTCTGCACTCTAGCCTCAAACATCTCCTCTCTGCAACCGTCTTTCTGCAACCCAGTCTTTAACGTCTTCACTCTCAACAGTCTTTCTGCACCTCAGTCTGAAAACTCTGCTCTCTGCGAGTATCCTTCTGCACCCCAGTCTCCAACCTCTGCTCTCTGTAACAGTCCTATTGCACCTCAGTCTCCAAACTCTGCTCTATATAAGATCCTTCTGCAACCCAGTATCCAAACTCTGGCCTCTGTAACAATCCTCTTGCTCCCCAGTCTCCAAACTCTGCTCTCTGTAACAGTCCTTATGCACCTCACTTTGCAACCTCTGCTCTCTGCAACAGTTCTTCCGCACCCCAGTCTTCAACCTCTACTCTCTGCAACAGCCCTTCCTCACCCCAGTCTCTGAAATCTGTTCTCTGCAACAGTACTTTTTCACCAAAGTCTCCAAACTCTGTTCTCTGTAACAGTCCTTCTGCACCTCAGACTCCAACCTCTGCTCTCTGCAACAGTCCTTCTGCGCCCCAATCTCGAACCTCTGTTCTCTGCAAAAGTCCTACTGGACCTCAGTGTCCAAAGTCTGCTCTCTGTAAGATCCTTCTGAAACCCAGTCTACAACCTATGCTTTCTGCAATGGTCCTTCAGCACCAAACTCTCCAACCTCTGTTCTCTAAAACATTTATTCTGCACCCCAGTATCCAACCTCTACTCTCTTTAACAGTCCTTCTGTACCGCAGTCTCCAACCTCTGTTCTATGTAAGGGTCCTTGTGCACCCAATCTCCAACCTCTACTTTCTGTATCAATCCTTCTGCAACCCAGTCTTCAAACTCTGCTTTCTGTATCCAGTGTTCTGCACCCCAGGCTTAGAAGTCTGCTCTCTGTAACAGTCCATCTGCACCCCACTCTCCAACTTCTGTTCTCTAGAACAGTCCTTCTATACCCCAGTCTCCATAGTCTACTCTGTGTAACGATCTTTCTGCACCCCAGTCTCCAACGTCTGCTCTTGCAAAATTCCTTCTGCACCCCAGTCTCCAAACATTTCTCTCTGTAACATTCCTTCTACACCCCAGTATTCACGTTTGCTCTCTGCAATGGTCTCTCTGCAGCCAAGTCTCCAACCTTGTTCTCTACAACAATTCTTCTGTACCACAGTCTTCAAACTCTATTCTCCATAAGGGTCCTTCTGCACCCCAGTCTCCAACCTCTGCTTTCTGTATCAGTCTTTCTTCACCACAGTCTCCAAACTCTGCTCTCTGTAACAGTCCTTCTGCACCTCACTCTGCAACCTCTTCTCTCTGCAACAGTCTTTCTGCAACCCAGTCGTCAACCTCTTCTCTCTGCAACAGTCCTTCCTCACTCCAGTCTCCAAAATATGCTCACTGCAACAGTCCTTTTCCACCGCAGTCTCCAACCTCTGGTCTCTGTAACAGTCCTTCTATACTGCAGTCTACAACCTCTGCTCTCTGTAATAGTCCTTCTGCACCCCAGTCTCCAAACTCTGCTTTCTTTATCAGTCCTTCTGTACCCTGGTCTCTAAACTCTGCTCTCTGTAACAGTCCTTCTGCACCTCAGACTCCAACCTCTGCTCTCTGTAACAGTCCTTCTGTACCTCAGACTCCAAGCTCTGTTCTTTAGAACAGTCCTTCTATACCTTAGTCTCCATAATCTGCTCTCTGCAACGGTCCTTCTGCACCCCAGTCTCCAACGTCTATTCTGCAACAGTCTTTCTGCAACCCAGTCTTCAAATTCTGCTCTTTGTAAGATCATTCTGTACCCCAGTTTCCAACATCTGCTCTCTGTAACATTCCTTCTGCACCCCTGTCTCCAACCTCTGCTCTCTGCAATGGTCCCTCTGCACGCCAGTCTCCAACCTTGTTCTCAAAAACACTTCTTCAGTACCGCAGTCTTCAACCTTTGTTCTCTGTAAGGGTCCATCTTCACCCCAGTCTCCAACCTCTGCTTTCTGTATCAGTCCTTCTGCACAACAGACTCCAAACTCTGCTCTCTGTAACAGTCCTTCTGCACCTCACTTTGCAATCTCTGCTCTCTGCAACAGTTCTTCTCCACCCCAGTCTCCAACATCTGCTCTTCGTAATAGTCATTCTGTACTGCAGGCTCCAACCACTGCTCTCTGCAATGGTCCCTCTGCACCCGAGTCTCCAACCTTCATCTCAACAACAGTTCTTCTGTACCGCAGTCTTCAACCTCTGTTCTCTGTAAGGGTCCTTCTCCAACCCAGTTTCTAACCTCTTTTCTCTGTAAGGGTCCTTCTGCACCTGAGTCTCCAAACTCTGCATTATGTATCAGTAATTCTGCAACCCATTCTCCAAACTCTGCTCTCTGTAACAGTCCTTCTGTACCTCAGACGCCAACCTCTGTTCTCTGCAACAGTCCTACTGCTCCCCAATCTCCAACCTCTACACTCTGCAACAGTCTTTATGCACCTCAGTGTCCAAACTCTGCTCTCTGTAAGATCCTTCTGAACCCCAGTCTACAAACTCTGCATTCTTCAATGGTCCTTCTGCACCCCAGTCTTCAAATTCTGATCGCTACAATAGTTATTCTGCACCCCAGTCTAAAACCTCTGCTCTCTGTAACAGTCGATCTGTACTGCAGTCTCCAAACTCTGTTCTCTGTAAGGGTTCAACTGCAGGAAATTATCCAACCTCTGTTTTCTGTAACATTCTTTTAGCACCACATTCTCGAAACTCTGCTGTCTGTATCAGGCTTTCTGCACCTCAGTCTGCAACCTCTGCTCACTGCAATAGTCCTTATGCACCTCAGTCTCTAATTACTCCTCTCTGCAACATTCCTTCTGCACCTCAGTCTCCAAAATCTGCTGTCTGAAAAGTCCTTCTCCAACCCAGTCTCTAAACTCTGCTCTCTGCAACAGTCCTTCTACACCCCAGTCTTCAACCTCTGCTTTCTGTATCAGTCCTTCTGCACCAGAGTCTCCAAACTCTGCTCTCTGTAACAGTCTTTCTGCACCACCCTCTGCAACTTCTGCTCTCTGCAACAATCCCTCTGCTCACCAGTCTCCAACCTCTGCTCTCTGTAACAGTCGATCTACACCTCAGTCTGAAACATCTTCTCTTTACATGATCCATCTGAACCCCACTCTCCAAACTCTGCTCTCTGTAACAGTCCTCCTGCACCTCAGTCTCCAAACGCTGCTCTCTGTAAGATCCTTCTGCCACCCAGTCTCCTAACTTTGCTTTCTATAACAGTCCTTCTGCACCCCAGTCTTCAACCTCTACTCTATTTAACACTCCTTCTGCACCCCAGTCTCCAAACTCTGGTCTCTGTAAGAGGCCTTCTGCACCCCAGTCTCGAAACTTTTCTCTCTTCAACAATCATTCAACACCTCAGTCTCCAACATCTGCTCTCTGTAAGATCCTTCTGCACCCTTTCTCCAAACTCTTCTCTCTGTAACAGGCCTTCTGCACCCCAGTCTCCAACCTCTGTTCTCTTTAACAGTCCTTCTGCACCCCAGTCTCAAACCTCTGCTCTCAACGACGATCTTTCTTCACCCCAGTCTCCAACGTCTACTCTCTGCAACAGTCTTTCTGCACCCGTGTCTCAAAAAACTGCTCTCTGCAACAGTCCTTCTGCAACTCAGTCTGAAAACTCTGTGCTCTGCAATGATCCTTCTGCACGCCATCTTCAAACTCTGCTCTCTGTAACACTCCTGCTGCACCTCAGTCTTCAAACTCTTCTCTCTTTAAGATCCTTCTGCAACCCCGTCTCCAAACTCTACTCTCTGTAACAGTCCTTCTGCACCCCAGTCTCCAACCTCTGCTCTCTGTAACAGGCCTTTTTAACCCCAATCTATAACATCTACTCTCTGTAATATTCTTTCTGCACCCCAGTCTCCAACCTTTGCTCTCTGCATGATCCTACGTCACCACAGTCTTTAACCTCTGATCTCTGCAAAAGTCCTTCTGCACCACAGTCTCCAAACTCTGCTCTCTGTAACAGTCCTTCTGCACCCCAGTCTTCAAACTCTGCTCTCTATAAGAGTCTTTCTG